>NC_079517.1:23544998-23576337 GCF_000801105.2 Raphanus sativus | reverse complement strand
GAGAAAGTGATGTTTTGGAGCATTTTGGAGTACAAGAGATGATACCCGAGTTGACCATTCAAGACTAAGTCGGAAGTCAACATTGCGATTACAATCGATCGATACTCATCCTGAGTCGTCGATCGATGCAGCTGAGAAGATCCGCATACTAGAAGATTATAATCGATCGATACACATTTCAGTGTTGTCGATCGATATCGAGGACGAAATGGTTTAGCCGGACTACGTTCACCAGACTTCACCAAATTACGAGATTGCGCCCCGACGAGTTTTTAACCTAATGGAAATGGCTTAAAATACTCCTGCAAAGTCTTTTTGACGGCAAGTTTTGAAACCCTTTGAAGCTCTGAAGCTTTACAACCAAAGCAGAGAGTGTGAGAGAGAGACTAGAGTTTTATCTGTTTGAGAGAGATTGAAGAGATTTCTCCATCACTTTTGTATTTCTACTTTATTCTTCTATGCATTCTTTCATCTATCTATTGTTATGAATTGTTTAGCTATGTCTGAGTAGTCTACTTGTTAGATCTAGGGTTTAAACTAGGTTTGTGGGATTAGCCCCAAGCTATAATTGCTAAGTTGTGATACTCATCAAAATGGATTGTACCCTATGCTTGTTTTAGAGTAGCTAACTAGAACATAGATCCACTAGGATCTTAGATATATCTTGAATTATCCATTTGAGCGATGCATGTTTCCCGTTGAGAAGAACGACAGTTCCTCCTTGAGACCTCGCGGTCATATTCGGTTCGCGCCTAGGCAGATCTAGAAGCCGTCGATCGATACCCTACGGGTAAATCGATCGGCGCCGCGAAAGGTGTATCGCTCGATATCTCAAAAGGATATCGACCGACTCTTTTTCTGTGTCATCATGCGAAAAGGTGTGGGCCAGAGATCTAGATATTTTAACCAGTGATTCATTCACAAGATATGTTAAGCGGCGCTGAGATCTATAGTATCATGCAAGCAACTTATTAAAGCATTTACAGAGATTATAATCTCCATCCCTGAATAGAAACCCTATGTCTAGCATTATTTATCCCATTTAAACAACCCTTCATATTGTTAGTTGGAGCAACTTCCTTGCTCATTTTAAGATTTGTTATTTTTATTTCTATCATATAACCAACCTTGCCTAGGATTGATTAGTAGATTTTATTTAATTGGTTCCCTAGCTCCTCGTGATTCGACCCTAAGTACTACAGCTGTACCTGTTATTTGAGAGAGTAAGCTCTACTGGGTAATTTGAGCACTATCAATTTTGGCGCCGTTGCGGGGAGCTTTGATCGCCATTAGATTTA
Source organism: Raphanus sativus (assembly GCF_000801105.2). Lineage (NCBI taxonomy): Eukaryota > Viridiplantae > Streptophyta > Magnoliopsida > Brassicales > Brassicaceae > Raphanus > Raphanus sativus. Next base: position 23,575,039 of record NC_079517.1, on the reverse strand, counting down.
ATCTTATTAATCTTAGGTTTTTATTTTTACCCCCTTTCTTATTTAAAATTTTTCTTTCTTGTCTTTTCAGGTACATGCCCAGCAGTACCAGAAGCAACAAGGGAAATCAACTATTATTCTCAGAGGATCCTGCACACTTGAAACGCTCAATCCGCAAAGACCTACGCTCCGCATCGATCGACTAGAACCGCAATTACCGTCGACTGATACTCACGTTCAACAGTCGACCGACACTCTGACAGCACCGTCGACCGATACCGTTCATCCGATCTACATCGATCGATACTTCTAACCGTATACCGATCGACACTACTCCGCGAAGCATGGTCGCGATTGTCATTCTCACGCAGGGCGAGAATTGAGAAACCTGTATGACCAAGATGGTCATCTGCGTAATGCAACAGGTCAGAAAACTAGATGCACAGGGAAACATAATCCCTGAAACTGAAGCTGAGGCTACAGGAGAAGCTCAAACACGATCGTTGGCAGACTATAACCGTCCAGACGAGTACTACACCAACAGATCAGCTATTCGACTTCCAGAGAATCAGAAGCCGAACTTCGAGCTCAAGCCTCAGTACTACTCTCTCGTGTCTCAGATACCTTATTCTGGGCAATCACAGGAGCATCCTATGGACCAACTGGAGAGGTTCGAGGATCTTATCGCTGCTATTCGTATGGATGGAGTCCCCGAGGACTACCTACTCTGCAAGCTCTTCAAATACTCACTGATTGGAGAAGCTTCGCACTGGCTCAAGCAGCTACCTACAGGATCACTGACATCCTGGGCCGACATCAAAAACGCCTTCCTGCGTAATTTCTTTGATGAGGCACGCGCTGAAGACTTAAGGAGCAAAATAGCCACTTTCGCGCAAAAGCCTAGTGAGACTTTTAAAGACGCGTGGATAAGATTCAAGTTCTTCCAGCGAGACTGTCCACACCATGGATTCAATGAAGTGCACCTGTTAAGCACTTTTTACAGAGGTATCGCCTTAAGGTATCAGATGGCTCTTGATACTGCTAGTGAGGGGAACTTCAACACTAGGAATCCAAGAGAGGCTGTGAGACTTATTGAGAACCTAGCCAACAGCAGCAGCACCAAGAACATTGACTCTGACAAGAAGAAATCGGTTGCAGCCATAGGTGAAGACCAGATGAATGAAGTCAGAACCAAGATAGATGCTTTACATGCTTTTCTGGGACAACCAGTCTGCTCAGCTGAAGAAGGAGAGGCTAGAGATGATGATACAGAGGAAGATGTGAACTACATTGGAGGTACTGGATTTCAAAGATATGGAAACCAGAGTGGAAACAGAAACTTTTTTGGCAGTGGTCAGAAGAGTAACTACAACCAGAGTTCACAGTATCAGAAACCCTTCACCAACACAAGGAACTACGGCAACTCAGCTTACCAAAACCCACCACCACCCACCCAAGAGAGTAAGTTTGATGCCATGATTGATAGAGTTCTGGAAGGTCAGCAGAAGCTTACAGTAGACTTCAATGGGAAGATTGATTCTGTCTTTAACAATCTGACCACAAGAATATATACCATCTGCACTCAAGTTAAGAAACTTGAGACACAGATTGTCCAAACTGAAGACTCTATCAGGAGGATTGGAACTTCTAAGGAAGTAGGGGAAGGAAATAGGAGACACCACGTCAATGCTATCATAGATGATGATTTCTGGCAAGTGGTGAAACAGGAGAAGCTACAAGAAGGAGACTTTGAAGTGGAAAGTTCGTTAAGTGTCGGTGGATCACAATGGTGTCGATCGACACCAACTAGTCCACATCGATCGACATCGACGATGTCTCTTATCCGGACACTCTTGCAGACTGCAACGCGGTTAGGATTTTGACACATGCTGAGTTCACGGCTTCTCATCCATACCCACCCACCCACACCTACGAAGATATCGACCGACGAGACGAGCCACTCATCGATCGACACAACGAAGAGAACCGTATCGATCGATCCTATTCTCCACCTATCGATCGACACGCACCTCTCATATACCGAGTGCAACTACCATCGATAGACAGCAACCGAATCAATGCACTCAGACCCACACCGAAACCACAAGCTATCCCTACCGAAATAACTAGTAACCCTTCGGACACTACACCTACATCAGAAGTAATTGGAGGAAGAAGGTTAAGGAGTCGGAAGGAGAAGATTCCTAAGAACCTTAAGAGGGAAGCTAATGAACAGGAGATTGATGGTTTCACTAAGAGAGTTATCGGAATCCCACCAGAGAAACCTTTTGAGGAGGTTTATTTCACAAAGAGATTGTGGATGTTCTTCAGAGAAACAAAGGAGACTGAAACTGACATTAGGAGAAGGTTTGACAACGTCAGAGAAGAGATGAGGAAAAGGATTACTTTGATAAAGAAGAGTGATCCTGGGAAGTTTGCAATACCCTGTGTGGTACAAGGTATTGAATTTCCTCACGCACTATGTGACACCGGTTCATCAGTCAGCATTTTACCAAAGGTCATGGCAGACCATCTGGGCCTGCAAGTAGAGCCTTCACCACAGATCTTTACTTTCGTGGATTACTCTCAGAGAAACTCTGGAGGCTTCATCAAAGACCTAGAGGTACACATTGGTGATGCTATCGTCCCTGTGGATTTTCATGTCCTAGACATTAAGTTAAATTGGAACTCTTCCCTCTTACTTGGAAGAGCATTTATGGCTACAGTAGGAGCCATATGTGACATGAAGACCAACAGGATGTGCTTGACTATGATAGATCCAAATATCCACTACGACCCTGTCAAGCTTGACAAACCACCAGCCAAATTAGTGGTAAAGGAAGATGATACTGGTATCATCGCAGTTTGTCATTGTGAAGTTGAATACGAGACAGAGTACTCGGGATCGATCGACAGTACTTTGACGTCATCGATCGACACATTCAAGTCAGAGGAGATCGACAACAACTATGGATCATCGATCGACAGAGACCCACCGGATGATGAACTCGATCTACCAGATCATTGCTACCCGAATTCCGCCATCCCACCCAACCGAAAGCAAGATGATTACTCAATAAGGAGTTGGGCAGATAGCGGATTTCATGAGAGTTTTGCAGTAGACACAGCCACCTCTTTCCACAGTGGAGACCACAGTGAAGAATATGATGAAGACTATTGGGAAGAGAGAGCTTGGGAAATCTACTTGGAGAATGACAGATTTGCACCACAATCGATCGACAACAAACGCCCACCATCGATCGATTATCTACTTCATCCAGCAAAACGACATCGTCCATCGATCGACATTGCTAGTATAATATCGATCGATATTAACCCGGACGACTTAAAGGACAAAATCGGAATTTCATCGATTAGGGCAACACATGGGTATAAAAGGTTGACGACCCAAGCCACGAAAATTCAAAACTTTTCACCTTCTACCCAGCAGCTTCCAGCATTCAGAGATTGATCAATGGAAGACTGCAACAACATGTTCAATCGATCGAACACTGCAGCTAGACGTGCACCATCGATCGCCACCACCACACACCCATCGATCGACACCTTCAACAGAGCTCAACCGAGATCTCATGAACCTTATGATATCAGGAATGTTTCACTAACACCTGATGAATTTGGAATTTTCAGGGACACAGATGGCTATGCAAGAGCTATGGATGGAAGAGTTCTGCACATAACCAGAGAAGACATAGCAGACATCCTCCAAGTTGCCAATGGACCAGAAAACCTGTTCACACAACAACGTAGCCATCCAAACATCCTACAACATGTCCAGGACAACCACAACATCAACACAAGGGAGGATCCAGTTCCTCAACACTTCGGTCCACCTCGACATTCACAATCGATCGACATCGTTTCAACACCGTCGATCGACGGCGGATATCCAGGATCGATCGACAGACCGAGAGTCCGATCGCCCGTCAGACGACTGGAGTTTGGACGACGTGCCTTCACTACCGATGGATCCAGGAGATTCAAGTGGGAGGCTAAGGATGAATATGGTGTCTACAGAGATGAGTTTGGCTATGCTAGAGGAGTTGATGGTGAAATCATCCATGTTACCAAGGAGCAAGTAAAGAGACTTTTGGATAGAGCATCCCTTTTTCACAAAGGTTGCTTACAACTTCCAATACACACACGCCCTTCCCATGCATACACACCACCACCAGTGCTCTACAGTAGAGAGGAGGTGGATGATATGGGGACTGATGTATGGAGAGCTCAGGCGCACCTTGAGGCAAACATGCGCACATTGGTGGAAGACACTTTCCAGCCTTTGGATGTCAGTTACAAAGACTTCCGGAATGATATGTCTGAGATAAGAGTGGAGCTTGGAAACATATTAACCACGCTTGAGAAAGAGGCTACGCCACCAGTATCGACCGACAGAGTACCTGTACCATCGATCGACATCGGCAAGACTACATCCATGGATCGACCGGAATGTTCATCACCTAAGAAAGATGAATGGGAGAATGCTTACATCAATACACGGATTGGAGACGTCTACATCCCTCTCAACAACAATGTCGAATGGTTAAGCAAGAGGATCGATCTTCTACAGAAAGAGTTGGACACAATTCGCCAGAATGACAAAGCTAAGCTTGCCACTTTTTCATCGATCGACACATATACTTCATCATCGATCGACAAAAGGTTCGCAGAACTGGAAGATAGGATGAAAGCGTATGTAAGAAAACATGAACTCTTCAGTTCCCCTATCCTGCGAGGCCAATACACAATGTCACTGCAGCTGGAAAAGTTAGAAAGAGACATGAGCATTGTTCAGGCTTATATTGATCTCCGTGACAGCTACGAAGCATCGATCGACAGGCCTCGACCAACGTCGATCGACACCGAACCACCACCAGCGAAGAGAGTATGCACTGCAGCAGAAGTTGATGATATCAAAGATCAGCTTTACGAAACCATGAATTCTATGGAGGAGAGACTCACAGAAAGAAGTGATCACATTGAGGAGACTCTCAATGCAAGAGTGACCAATCTTTGCAGAGCTACTGGTATCTTGAAGAATGAGATACGCACTATGCAGAGCAATCTTGAGTACCAAGGCCAACGTTCAGAATCGATCGACAAATCTGACACGGAGTCGATCGACAGTGATCCCAGCGAAGCGACCGACATACCAATTGTGGCACCGATTGATACCACCGCCGTGGCCGACAAGGATCAACAAACTCAGGACCAACATGCAAAAGACCAACATGCTGAACTAAGTGCGCATTCGCTCATGTTCTTCATGAGCGCTGATTCTGATTTGGTTATGGAGGTTGAAATGCAGATAACAAAGCCATCAGATACAGAAGTCATTGAGGAGAAATCTGTTGAAGTAATGGCAGAAGTTTCTATGGCTTCTAAAATAATACTCGAGAAAGATATCCTTGCTGAGACATTGATGGAAGTTTCTATGCAGCCTGCAACATTGCTTGAGAGAGATTTAATTCTTGAGACTGATCTGAGTTGTGATTCAGTAACTGGGAATTTTAGGGATGAATCAGCTTGTAGCAAAGAAGTGGTGCATGAGACAGAAATAGATAAGCAGACTGCATCGGTGGAAGTAGTTTCTGTCGCTTCTGTTGCAGGAGTGCACCAGAAAATATCGATTTCTGCACCTGTTCAAGAGACAGAAGTCGTACCAAGGAACTCACTTGCTGAAACTGGTCAAGAAACCAATGATGGTGAAACTGGTGTTACAGGTTGTTCTGCAGTAGCAGTGCATCTACAAGTAGAATCAACTTGGAGTAGTGGAATTGTTCATGAGACAGCATTGGTAAATAAAACATCAGTGATAAATAAGGAGCTGAGGAAATATGTCAAAACTTGGAAATTCAAGTTCAAAAAAATGAATCTGCAGGAGGGGTACAATACTAGGCACTGGAGAAAGATGAGACAGCCTCACGCACCAAGAGTGATGTTTAAAAGGCAAGTGAAACAGACTTTTCCAGGACCGAGACAGTTTGCATTTCGGGAAGTAAAGTTTCAAGTGAAGCATAAGTGGAGATTTAAGAGAATAATATCAAGAATGGATCAACGCCAACATGATCTTCATAGGCACACGTATAACAGAGTGGATCAGTTATGGTTCGGAAAGCTCTTTGTATTCAAGCGATGGTAGTTTGAGAGCTTGGGATTCACATGATAATATTCACAGAGCGGTTTCTGAGAATAAGCATGAGACAAGTAAGAGAAAACGAGACAGATTTGGGTGGTTGTGCATACAGTTGATGAAACTAGACACATTATGCTGGATACAGTTTCCTCTTGGTGACAAAAACTTCCATCTTGATGAGGCCATCCAAGTAGAGGTTTCCATAATTACGTGCGGTCTGACCACTAGGAGTGGAACCAAGGCAATAAGAGAAGGGTTCTCCAAGGCTGTCAACAAATCCTAGATCAAGATGGACAAACCGGCCAGAACCAGCTACTGATTGAAGAGATGGTCCAATTGAAGATACAAGACCAAGCCGGTTCAATTGAAGTTCAAGACACAGCCGGCCCAATCCAATTTAGATCATTCGGCCAGAACCAAGCCGGTATCATCATCTCCACATTCAACCTTGGTTGAGAATCAATCTCCAATCCATCCAACCAATTTGCTTCCGGTTCAGAGATTTAGCCGACCACCAAAGTAAGTAGTATGTGTTGTACTCTTTTCCTTCATCGGGTTTTGTCCCACTGGTTTTCCCGATAAGGTTTTAATGAGGCCATCCAAGTAGAGGTTCCCATAATTAGGCGCGGTCCGACCACTAGGAGTGGAACCAAGGCAATAAGAGAAGGGTTCTCCAAGGCTGTCCAACAAATCCTAGATCAAGATGGACAAACCGGCCAGAACCAGCTACTGATTGTAGAGATGGTCCAATTGAAGATACAAGACCAAGCCGGTTCAATTGAAGTTCAAGACACAGCCGGTCAAATCCAATTCAAATCATTCAGCCAGAACCAAGCCGGTTTCATCATCTCCACATTCAACCTTGGTTCAGAATCAATCTCCAATCCATCCAACCAATTTGCTTCCGGTTCAGAGATATAGCCGACCACCAAAGTAAGTAGTATGTGTTGTACTCTTTTTCCTTCATCGGGTTTTGTCCCACTGGGTTTTCCCGATAAGGTTTTAATGAGGCAACAAGCAAGCATACTATGAGCTTTGGTTTAGGCATCTCAATCAGCAACCGGTTTACTGTTTTAATTTTAATTTTATTTTGGTTAAGACTTTGGGCATTTGTCAGCCTTTTATTTTTGTGAAAGTTGGCCCTTTTGTTTAGGCCTTTTATTTCTTTAGAGTCTTTGAAGGGTTAGCCTATTTAAACTCTTGTATTTGGCGATTTTGCACCCTCCAAGTCTTTTATGAAATTTGTTTTGCTTCAGCAAAGAAAAACCTAAGTCTTTCTAGTGTGAGAAACAAGAGAGAGCAGCCTGAATCTTATCAAGCTCCAACCACCAAGCTTGTGGCGATTCTTCATCCCATGAACCATCCATCGATTTGCCTTGAGAGTGATACACATCCAGCAAGGCCAATCCCATCTTCTATCCATCTTCCATCCACTGATCTGTTGAGAGAGATACACATCCAGCAACAGATTCCATCAACCATTTCTATCCCTTTTATTTCTCTTGTTTTTGTTTCAGTTTGCATCTTTTGTTTGATTCATTTTATAAATCTAAAATCTATAAAAATTATCTTTGTTTCTGTTCTTATTTTATTTTCATAGTTTTACTTCCTGTTCTTCATTTTTATAAACTATAAAACTCATAAAAAGGCTCCTTTGTTTCAGGTACAATTTGGGCAGTTTTGATCCAATCATCAAGTTCTTCCAAACCAGTACCAAAATCGACCAGAATCTTAATCTCAAATCCACCAGTTTGCAGCCTGGATCCCAGCCTGTAACACATCTGGAGCAGAGGGGAGTTGTGTGGCTGTGGGTTTGCTTTGATTCTTCAATGGTAGTGGCAGATATTAGACCAGAATGGCAGAGATCTCTTATCATTTTCTTCTATCCAAGCTTGAGGTCAAGCTTGTTTTCAAGGGTGGGAGTGTATGAGAGCATACTTATCGGCTTATGGATAAGGGCTGTGTTGGTTTGGAGATATGATAGAGAAGAAAGGAAGGAATCGGAGCTATTGATACAAGAGCTGTTTAGACTGAATCGTTTGTTAGCTCAAGACAACGGCTTGTTATTAATGCAGCACGAGGGTAATCTGCTACGGGTGCGAGTACAACAAAGTCAAAAGAAGGAAAAGGCTTTCAAGACGTATATGTTTAAGTACAAACAGCAGCTCAGCAAGATAAGTGTTTGGAAAAAAGTTCTGCAACCTAACGTACAAGGAGATTATGTGTATAATATATGTGGAGATGATGGCAAGGTGCAGAGCCGTGACTGTGGAGGATTGTGGAGTGTCTTGTTTGTTCACAAGGGCAACAAAGTGATGCAACAGAGGCGGAGAAGTAAAATTCCTAAGTCTTGGATGTTCAAGTTTAAAGATAAGGTGGAGACTTTCAGCTGCTACATTTGTCGTTTGCAGAAGCTATAAGACCTGCAAGAATGAAGCAATGATTATCCTGATCTTTACCATGAGCACCAGTAGTTTCTTTTCTTCTTCCAAGCTTCTTGGCAAGCTTGTCTTTATGGGGGAAGTATTGATAGACTTCTATTATTTGAGTCTGATGTGGCAGTAAAGCAAAGACTCTGGGTTAATCTGAAGCTTTGCTGTGATGGAAGTTGGATGCAACTCGTGGAGGAAGGAGAGTATAAGAACAGAGTCAGGTGAAGAAGAAAGATTATGCTTTGATGATGAATGAAGATTGACGCCATGAGTCATCTTGACCCGATCGCCATGAGATCGGTGACGAAGGTGAAGCTCGCCATGAGAGCTTAGCCGGAGTCAAACTCGAAGCTATTTGTTATCTTCTTGTTATTCTTTGTTATATCTTGTAATCTTGTTTGGAGTGATCAATAAGAAGAGTTCATAGAGTTCTGCATATCAAGACTCCATCATGAACATATTGAATTTGATCATTAATTCTTGTTTGTAGAAATTAGTCACACAACAATTTTTTTGAGGAGTTAGACAGATAGATTATCGTTGTGAGATTTGGATAACTAATATTTGAATTCGAATTCAAATACTGAAGTTAATAACCCTTTAACAACTATTTATCCGAGTTTTTATTGTCTGTTTGATATAATTGGATCTAGCATATTTTCTATCTCTCTACAAACCGATTCTATTGTCTTTTCATAATTTATTGATTTCAATTAATAATCAATCTTTACTAATAGCTGATAGTATTTTGCGTGATCCAAACTTTTTTGTGGATTTGATCGTGAAGTACTACATCGATCTATTATTTGAGAAAATTATTAGGATTAGTTTGAGCATATTATAATTCTCTCTGGGATAATTCACAACAATCTGAAAAGTATTGCACTTCAGCGGTTCATATGAATGCCGACTGATCCATGTTACATCTCTAACTGAAGATATATCCCCTATATATTAATTTTAGATCATTACAACATGTTTTCGTCGACACGTGTCATATTTATGATTATTTTTAGAATTCTTTAGAAAATAAGTTGGTTCATATAAAATATATATTATAGTTTTTATTAAGGGAGAATTGGAAAAAAGAGACACTTTAAATTTTTCTTTGTCACTTTAGGACTTTTCATACTTTTGGTAATTTTTGACATGTTTTACCCTTCGTTTATGAGAAAAATAGTAAACTTAAATATAAAAATGTACAAAAATATGAAAAATATTAGAAACATAAGTATGACAATTTATATGTTTAGTTTTTCTAAAAAAAAATTGGAATCATATTTTATTCTTTTTTCTAACCGAAATTAGAATATACATTCTAGTAATCTACTTTATCTAGAAATCAAATTATAAGTTTTATACATCGCTATACCGAGGGTATATAACGTTATATAAACTTCCTTATCATATATATCTTAGGTAGATTTTGTAACGTTACAATCTAGCAATATGTCTTCACTCTACCTAAGGATATATTACGACATATAGCCACAACTCTATGATGTACCTTACGTACTTTTGTGAAATTTAAGCTCATGTACCTTTTACTTTATGTGACGCCTTAGGAAGAATAAGATTCTCATGTATTATACTGTGATCTGAGTTAGGTAGGATACGTTTTCTAGGCGAATCCGAAAAATATGAAAACTTCCATATTCGGTTATAGATATTTTCTAAATCTATACTAAATATCTTTGATCCGTGCCTATCGGAAACTTCCATATAAAGGAATATATGACCAGTACGTAATGTGACTATGTGGTGTAGTGGTCAGTTTCACTAGTAAAGGCTCGCGGGTGCCGAGTTCGAATCTCTGTCCACGCTTTTCCTGTTTTTTTATTCTATTTTCATTTAATGAATGAGAAATGACTATTTTATCCTCTTCTTCTTCCTTTTGTCCTGCGATTTACAGATCTAAAAGTCGATCTTTTGCATTTTTTTCTTCACGATTTCACAGTTTTCGCAACAGATTATCGCTAGTTTTAACCAAATACGATAAATCTATAACATAAACAGTGATTTGGGACTTATAATTTTGATTTCTGCAAACTTTTCTATTTTGACGCTTAGATTCACCGATTACTTCTCTTCGCCACGGATGACCTTCCGATTAGCCTTTAATCAGGCGAGTTCTCGGCCACGAGGACGAGTTTTTGAATATGGGTAAAAAGTAAAGAAAAGGGATTAGGGTATCGATTTACCCAGTGTCTCTCTTTTATCAATTAAAAAAAACTTTTTATTAATTTAACTTTTTAAATTAGTTACGAAAATCTAAATCATATATTATAATTCAACTTATTTGATAATTTAAGGGTATAATGGTAATTAAAAGATTTCAAAATCTTATTTTCCTAAAACATCTAATTAAAATCCTAATGTGACAAACCGGAGAAAAAGTGGCTCTTTTTTCCAATTTACTCTTTTATTAAACTATCTATTTGATTAGTAATGTACAAAAAGATATTCTTGATTCTTGCCTTAACAAATATATGACAATTAATGATTATGAAACATACATATTTGATAACAATTTTTGTATCCTCTCTTCTTGATTAATTTTATATTATTAAAAGAATTTAAATAATCACACTAATTATATAATAAAAATTATATTTTTATTTTTTAAAACGACTATGAATTACAAAAAAATGGTAAAAGTCTCACTTTAAAAATCTTATGATCAATGATTTATTTAGTTTTTGCTCAAGAAAGATACATATGATCATAAATCGTATAAATATGAAGTCTCATTAATAAATATGCATATATATATATATATATATATTATCAACCATTAATAAATCTCTTATATACTAATTGAGAAGTATTACAACATTATTGGTAGCCACGTGTCATCATTAGCATGATTCTTAGAATCTTTAGAAAAAATAGGTTAGTCGATCTAAACATATATTATATTTTTTATTAAACTAAATATTAAATTGATTAGTATTGTTTAAAATAATATTATCCATTATTTCCTTAAATAAAAGCTACGAATTTACCTAATATGATTAAAATTTATATATGACAATCAATAATTATGAATAATAAATATTTGACAACAATTTTTGTAACCTCCCTAATTTTGTTTTATTTTATGTTATTAAAAAAATTTAAACAATCACATTAACCATATGGTAAGATTTATAAGTGATATTTTGAATTTCTTAAAATGACTATAAATTACTAAAAATGTTAAGAATCTAACTTTGAAAATTTTGTGATTAATGGCTTAATTTTTGTTTTATTATAACAAAATTCAAATGATCATAAAATCATATGAATATGAATTCTCATTTAATATATATATATTATATATATATATATATATATTATATATAAATATTAATGTCGTTTAAATTAAACTATGTACAATATAAAATAAATAAATATGCTAATTTGAGATATGCATTCGAAAAATTTAGAATTAATGGTTTATTTTTTTGTTTACAATATAAAAATACATAAATATACATATGTTTATAAAAATATATGATAATAATATTTATATTGAAATGTACTATATATATATTTGTCAATGTCATTGAAATTTAGTTATATTGTAAATAAACAAGGAATATTGTTCGATATATGTGATTACTCTAATCATATATTTATTAATTGAGAAACAATTGATTACTCTAGCAAGTGTCAGATTATATTTATTTAGACGCTAATGAAATCATCTAGCGAGAAATGGATTGCACAACAATTTCTTTTATAATCCTAATCCCTTTCTCTTCGTCACCACACCGAAAAAGAATAATCTGGAAGTGTCGATTTTGACAATCTGAAATGGTAACGTTTTTTAGTTCAATCCATCCTTTTCTTAAAATGGACCTAGAAATTTTTTTATTATTAACTTAATATCCAAATAAATAGTAGAATGTATTTTGGTTTATAATTATTACATACCCAAAATCAGTACGAACTATCATCACTTTTGATTAAATTTTGCTACAATAAATATTATAGGATTGGGATAAAATTTTGAATCCAAAAACCTGAACCAAATCCAATCTATAAAAGTAGTACTTAACTTCAACCAAGATTGGTTAGATATCCTAACGGATTCAAAATTTTGGTATATAGAAAACCAAAACCTAATCTGATCTGAACCAAATTTTTTTGGGTATCCGAGAATATTTTAAAATTTTATATTTAAATGAATATACAAAATATATATAAGATGTTTTTAAGTTGTCCAAAATACTTGAAAATATATACATATAGTTAACCTTGCATGTTTAAAATAGCTAAACAATACTCATAATATCAGACATACTTAAAATATCTATTGTTGGCAGTTGTTAGTGCGAGTAAAGGCGCGATTTCCTATCCGAATATTTAAGATAATCAAGTTTTATGTTAAGTTTAAGTATGTGGCATATATTATTCAAATTTATATATGTTATATTATTTTTATTTTTTTTATTTTGAAACTTTAAAGTATATATGAACTTTATTTTTTTAAATAATTTAAATAGTTTATCCGAACTCAAATCCAAACCTAATCTGCAATGATTCGAACCGAATAAAACCAAATCGAACCAAATGGTACTTAAATGTCTATTCCTAATCAAATTTAGAAAAAAAGATCATTGGTAACAAAATATGTATTATTTATAATATTAAAATACAATATATTTTAAAAAATTCATTCCACGCAGGATTCGGATTATCATCTACATAATATAAAAGACAACGTTTTCTTTTGCATACTTTTGACTTTCGCCTTCGTTGTCTTATTTCGTACTTTTGACTTATTTGTACAGAAACCAATTCTAAACCTACTCAAAAGATAGAGCCAAATAGTCCAAGATAGATCGGAAATCTCTCCTTTAACTTTTTATGCACATCACTCAACCCACCCATTTTCCTCGATTTTATAATTTTTTATCAATGATATCAGACGCACCACAATAGCCTGTAGGGCCCATAATGGTCTTCCTAAATTTATTTATTTGTTAGGTTTTGCTATGTAATTATTTGAATGATATTGGAGCGCCCCGAACACGCTAATGGACTTTTTACGTTCGTTCTTTCGGTCTTTGACGGGAGGTGCGTTATTTTTCCAGATATTTGAATCATTATTTATTAACCCTGCTATTATTACATGATCATTTTCATTGTTTTGGCCTCATTTATAGGTTATCGCAGATCACTTTCCGATAGGTTTTGTTATTATTACATAATCTTTTTCGTGCTTTGACCTCATTAGTACGTTATCGCGAATAACTTTCTGAGAAGTTAGCCGTTCTTCTACTACTCCCGCTCAAACACGCTTAACTATGAAATTTTAAATGAATGGTTGACCGAAAAAGTAAGTCGATTTTGATGACATAGATAGCCAAATCAATTATCTTAAAACTTTCCACATATACCAGAGATCAGGATGTTATAGTTCAACCCCCATTCACTAAGCGCAATGCCCCCATTACGCACCCTGACTGGTCTCAAACACTTCTCTGGTGAAAACTGAGATGGCTAACGAGCTCTCATACCATTTTTAGTGCTCTGACAACCCACGGTTAATGGGTCATCTACGTCTGTTCTCTTGTGTGGGATCCATCCCGTCTGATGGACGATGCATTAATTTTTCTAAAAGCTGGAAATCATTGTTTAGTAACCCAACAATCACCACATGACATTTCTCCGTGTTTTAGCCTCACTCGCACAATATTGTGAATCATTTCTCGACAACTCATCAGTTTTTCGACTACTCTAGCCCAAATACACTTAATTCTGGAGTTTTAAATGGATGGTTGACCAAAAAATAAATCGAGTTTGATGATATTATTAATCAAATCATTTCTTTTAAATCATTTTTCACTTATAATAGAAATCAGGATGTTATAAATATATCACTCTGCACTAGCACTAATATGCGTCAAAATTATTTGGTAGAAAAAGAAAGACAAAGTTAGGTTTATATATCTTCATAAAGTAATCCAGGGAGTTCCACCCTATAATAAGAGAATTAAGATCATATTCAGAGGCAAACTAAAGAGTGCAGAGGGGACTTTTCTAAGCCAAGAATGGCCGTTAAGCTCATTTACCTCTTTCTTGTCGTTTACATTGTTCTTCTTATATCAGGTATTTATATCTGTATGATCCATTGATTACTATTTCCTAACGCTTAAAATCTTGTTTTTCTTGGAGAAATAAAAAAGTTTTTGATATGATCATACAGTTGGGAGCGATACTAATGCTGACCTGAATATGGCCACAAAGGTAGCTACCACAGGAGGACGGAATGGGAAAACTGGTCGGTCCGAATGGCTATACGTGGCAGGAGAATGTGCAAAATTGCCACATTGCAACAAATATTGCGTTTCCAACGGGTTTCGTCTTGGTGGGTTTTGTAAGAAAGTGTCCCCTCAAGCTTCTTCTATTTCTTGTGTTTGTAAATACACCTAACTTAACATCAAGTTTCTTTTCTTTTTCTGTTGTTGTTGAGAGAAACAATAAAAGTGTTGTTGACAAGCTAAGCCTTGTCGGTTCATTCTATGTATGTTTTTATGGTTTGGAACTTGTAACTTTTAAGTCGGTTAGTGCTTTGTGATTTAATAACTTCGGTTTTAGAAAATAAGATCCTAATATAGCCTATAACAATAAAAGAGCCAGTATCCTTACAAATATGATCTCATACAATGAAACGTTGAACTGGTTGTAATTATAGAGATGTGAGGCATGTGACAGTGCGTAACATTGTTTAAGTGACTCAATTGGTATGGACTAGTAGTGGGTTAGCGGACATGAGAGCTTACACCAACTACTTACTGCTTCTTTTTCTCTCAGAAGTTGAGAAAATAATTAACTTATTTAAGAACAATATACATGGCTTTTCGGGGTAATTATCTTATGTACTCATCAATTTATTTATCGGTAGAATAGTTGTGGGAACCAAATTCACACTGTCGATTTTAATGAATAAATTACAGAGGAAGGCCAAGATAACCCGACTTTCCCTGATGATCCGGATTCTCTGCGTGACCACACGAAATCGAAAGAGTAAACAGATAACGAAAAGTAAATAGAAAATTGTTCGATGGCGTTTTATTAATCGAATGATATGAATACAAGATTTCTCCGAAAAGAGAAGAAATATGCTACGATAGAAAAGATTGAGCTACAGGCAGCAAAACGTCCTAAACCTTGCCTCGCTAGTCTAACCACCTAAACACTAAATTCTCTAAGCTAACATGAATTCTCTAAGTCTAAAATCCCGGATCCCTTTTTCTTCTCCTCTAGCCCTCCTTATATACATGTCTAGGTCGGTGGCCTTTCTACTCTTTCGTTTTTGGGCCCAAGGAATATTCTATTTTTCGTCGATCTTCATAATTATCTTCGAAATTTTACATTTATCTTTGGAAACTTGACATTTATCCTATTTTCGGGAAATAGAATAAACCTTCATAGTTTTGTTGGGCCTGAATCCTTAAAATCGTAAGTGAATCCGTGGGCACGTTTCAGGCCCTTGAACATTTATACGATTTTTCGGAAAGATTGTCTTTCTCGTAAAATAAATCGTACAGCCAAAAGAATCGATGTTCAAGTCGATCGTTTTTGTTTTACACGACATATTTTACGAGAAACCCAACCTTCTCAGTTTTAGTCGTAAAACTTTGACGATAACTCCAATCGAGACGAACCGGGAGACACTAGGTCCGTAGCAGGGACGACACAACCATATAAAAGACACGGGAATTGATCTAAGTTGGACAGGCCAGAATTAGGTTGAGCTCGCCGGGCGAGTACTCCCGTGCCGTGGTTGGACTCGCCGTCGCCTGGAACCGCGTCATGGTTGGGCTCGCCGGCGCCTGGAACCGCCGTGGTTGCGCTCGCTCAGCGCCTCGAACCGCATCTCGGTTAAGCTCGCCCGGCGCATGGAACCGCATCTCGGTTGAGCTCGCCCAGCGCCTGGAACCGTGTCTCGGTTGAGCTCGCCGGCGCCCGGAACCGCGTCTCGGTTGAGCTCGCCGGCGCCCGGAACCGCGCCATGGTTGGGCTCGCCGGCGCCCGGAACCACGCCATGGTTGGGCTCGCCGGCGCCCAGAACCGTGTCCCGGTTGGGCTCGTCGGCGCCCAGAACCATGTCATGGTTGGGGTCGCCGGCGCCCAGAACCGTGTCATGGTGGGGCTCGCCGGAGCCAGGAACCGTATCTTTGTAGGGCTCGCCTGTTCGCTTCCGATTTTTCTTTCGGCGAATGTTTTGCGGAAAATTCGTAGACAAGAAATAATCTTAGCCATTTATCGAGATAACCGTTTTTGACCCCAACAATTAGCCCCCCAGCCCTTAAAACTCTGAGACGATTTTGCGGGCGAATGATATGAATTGGAAATCGAAATCTTTGGTTAAGATTATTTTATTGCGGAAATCCACGTCACCCTGACATCCTTATAAGTAGCAGCTCATCACTTCTCATTCTTCACACATCTCTTTCTCTCAACTTCTTCCCCCTTTGTTCTCATAAGCGAAAATGTCTCTCTCTTAAAATGAAAAGAAGGATTCCGATGTTGAGATGGGTGAAGCCAGACAAGCTCCGCCGGCCTCGGCTGTTCACGAAGCCACCCCGTCTTTCGTCGCCGGGTTCCGTTCTTTTAAGGACAAGTTGTCGCGACGTAATGCTGAGAAAGAATCGAATCGGGCCAGAGTCGAAGCACCTAGCATTCCTTCTTCGACCGTGTCTTCGTCCCCAGCCCTTGGTTCTGAGGTTCCACGTGACACTCCCTTGCCCGTGGAAAGAGTCGTTGTTCCCGAGCAGACACTTGACGTCGAGGCTCGTCCCTCAGGTTCCTCTACCGCTCCGATCCTGATCTCCGGTCAGGAGGAAGCGGTGGAATCCATTCCTCCGCCTTCGGAGAAGAAGGAGATCGTTTTGGGACTTCTCGCACCTAGTGCTGTACCGTTTCCTAAGGGCCGCACGAGGACCGGCGCCGCGACCGGGCGGCTAAGAGGAAGAGATGCGCTAAGAGCGAGGACGGCGAGCCTTCAGGATTGTTGTCGCAGCATCGCTCCAAGGTTCGCTTGTAATTTATCCATAACACCTCTATTTCTTTTCTTTTGCGGTGATCCTTACCCTTTCTTTCATGGACAGTTTATGTCGTTGATTGATGGGATGCTCGGTGATTGCGGATCGGAAGTCGTGCGCCTGTCGAAGGAACTGGAGTCGACGCAAGAGGCTTTGAAGAGTACTGAGGCCGTGTTACAGACCGTCGAGAATGCCCACGCTGCCCAGACGTCTCAGCTCGAAATTCGAATCGGTGATCTTGAATGTGACCTCGGGAAAACCGCGAGTTCGTTGATCAAAGTAAAGAAAGAGAAGAAACACAAATCCTCCGAAATCCATCGTCTCTAATAGAAGATTCAGAGTCACGAGGAGATGGGGGCTCGCAAGTCGAACGAGAATGTCGATACCCGTGGTGATTTCTTCGCTCGTCTGACGAGGATGGCCATCTTGTTCGGGTCCCTGATAACTGCCCGTAAGAGGGACATGGACTTGGCGGGACTCGAGGGGAGCCTAAGCGAACTTCAACTGCTCAGAGGCCCCGAGGCCCCATCTTTAGACTCCGAGTAGGCCAGGCTGCTGTCTCACAAGGGAGAGCTGGCGGTTTTTGAAGGGGACTTCGACTCAATTCTCGCTGTCCTGAAGTCCGAGTGTACCCTTTTGCCGGACTCGGAGGGCTCAGAAGATCAGGGCCATGCCATGGCGAGGTTGGCGTGGATGAGGTAGGCAGCGGTGGTGCGACCAAGGGAGGCGATGGCGAGACTGTTCCTGCTTCGGACGAGTTTGGGGACGAATGTGATGCTCCAGGAGCGTCTAGGTTTATCAATCCCTTAAGGGATTTTTATTTTGCCTGTGTTTCGGCCGTTATGAGGCCATGATGTATGTTTTGGGACTGGCTGTTGGTGGCTTTGAATCCCTGCCCTTTTTAGGGCGTTTGTTGAACTTGAGGCTCAATCTATAAAATATTTTGGTTTTTTTGAAGTTTAGAGGGAGAGGATATGAGTTGTCATCTCATTCATAACCCTTTGATGATCACCGTATCCATCGATTGTACAAAGCAAGATTTTTGGCGGTTTACTGATTACCCAAAGGTTTGTGAAACAAATAGACTTAAGTGAAGAGACAAGTTTTGGGATCTCGTATCGGGTATTGATACTATGTCTATGAGATGTCAAGATCCAGCATGGCTGGGTTTAGGGCAAGAACTAGATTTACTCTCGGACTGAGGCTTTGCGATGACAATTCGGTCTTCGTTTTGCATGTTTGCGATTTTAACCTGACTCGTTCCGTTTTCAAATCCGCGAAGTGTTATCGGCTTATATGATTTGTCTGGGTACGAATCGAGCTTCTTCCGTTTAGAAGTGCTAACCAAAATTTCCGATTTTTTGTATAGCGCGCTATGTTATCCTTGTCGGATGTAAGAGAGCTTACCCTTTCAAAGGCGGCTATTGTATGTTTAGGACGTTAGAGTTCGTTTGTTGTGATCAGCAACAACGAATGATACCGTTTTGAAGACGTATGAAGTTTTCATTGAAAATATTTATTCGAGCACGAAGCAACGTCTCGCAGTGCTGTGAATTTATATTTCTTATGCCATAAGGGGATTATGGGCTTTTGGAAGAAATGTTTGCTTAGACCGAAAGTCGTTTTGGGTAGTTTAATCATTTTTGGATGTGATAATCGTTTTGTGGATACTGGATCCGTTGTCGTAGCCGTTTAATAGTTGGCGAATTGTGTTGTCTGCAAAGAGTTTTGAAAATTCAGAGTCTTCGAAAGTTGTGGGAGTATACGAGTATACGCACCCCACTCCCCCCTTTTAATGGGGGGGGGGGATAGCTGAATCCGCCGGTTAGCGAGTTGCCTACGTACCCCTTTTCGGGGATCAAGCCGTCTTGTAGTTCTTTTCTCCACGGTGTGGTTAGTGGTAGTATTTCTTAAGATGCATCGCATTGCAAGTTCTTGGGATTTTTACGTCTTGCATGTTCGCGATTTGATACGAACCTGGTCGGACCACTTTTATGACTTTGTACGGTCCCTCCCAGTTTGCTCCCAGTTTTCCTGCATTTCGTTCGGCAGTGTTTTGGAAGACTTTGCGTAAGACTAGATCGCCTTCTTTGAACCTAGGATGGCGTACGCTCGCGTTATAGTATCTGGCGGCAGCGTGCTGGTAATTTTGGATCCGAATAAGGACCTAGTCGCGGCGTTCATAGATAAGATCGAGATTGTCCAGCAGCATGGCATTGTTTAGATCTTCCCGTTCAGGGAGGAATCTTCCTCGTACACTGGGAAATTCCACTTTCGCCGGAATCATGCGTTCCGTCCCGTAAACGAGGGCGAAAGGAATTTCTCCCGTCACCCATCTCGGGGTGGTTCGATGTGACCAGAGAACCCCTTCGAGTTCTTCTGCCCATCGCCCCTTTTTGGCTTCTAAGCGCTTTTTCAATCCGTCTAGGACGGTTTTTTTATAGTTTCCGCCTGTCCGTTTCATTGCGGATATTTAGGAGTTGACAAGTTAAGTCATATTTTCCATTTCTCGCAGAATGCTTCGAATCGGGTAGAAATAAACTGAGATCCGTTGTCTGTTACGATTTCGTATGGGACCCCATGTCTAGTTATGATATTTTTCCAGACGAAGTTCTCGACTTGTGCGTCTTTGGTACTTGCGTAGGATTCTGCTTCTACCCATTTTGAAAAGAAATCCGTGAGGACTAGGAGGAAATGTTTCTGCTTTGATTTATGTAAAGGTCCGACAATGTCTAGGACCATCGGATGAAAGGATACAGGGAAGAGATGGAGGAGAGGACCTCCACGGGTTGGAGAATCGCCAGAGCGTGCTTTTGGCACTTCTCACATTTCCGCGCGAATTTCTCACAATCTTTGATCATAGTGGCGTTTTATTTTGACTGCGAGATATCTTCCGCTAGAGTGATTTCTGCACTATCTGGAATGGACCTCTTCCATGACTTTTTTCGCCTTTACTCCTTCCGCGCATGTCATGAGAGGGCCGGAAAAAAGCCATTTGTAAATTTCTCCCTCTATCGTGACGTACCGCTCTGCTTGGATTTCACCTTTCGGGCTGCCCATTTCTCAGCGGGTAAAGTTCCACCTACGATATAGGCTCGAATCGGTTCTAACCAAGGGCTGTCGCAGCCGTACTCGGTTTGATCCATATCTTTTTCCAGTTTATTCCGCATCTTCAATCTGCGCCCTTATTAGATTGATGACCACTGGTGGTCCAATGCTCGGGTGTTCTATGAATTCGACGGAAATTATCCTTTTGAGTACTGGATCTAAGCTGGAGGTTAGGGCGGCTAAGGCATCGGCCTGGACGTTTTCCGAACGGGGAATCCTAGTGAGAGCGAACTGGTCGAAGCCACGAGCCATGTCCTAGACGAGGTTCAGGTATGGGTTCATCCTCTCATCCCGTGCTTCGTATTCTACATTGTATTGGTTTGCGACTAGCTGAGAGTC
The DNA here is from genome assembly GCF_000801105.2 of Raphanus sativus. Lineage (NCBI taxonomy): Eukaryota > Viridiplantae > Streptophyta > Magnoliopsida > Brassicales > Brassicaceae > Raphanus > Raphanus sativus. Next base: position 23,553,986 of record NC_079517.1, on the reverse strand, counting down.
GCAGTAAGTGTGAATTTTGCGGATTTTTAGGCCATGGGCTAGCCGTAAGCCTGCGACGAGTGCTTCGTATTCCGCCTCATTGTTTGATGCATGAAAATCCAATCGGTAGGCGAGGTGAGTCGAATTCTGATCCCAGACCCTTGGTTAGACGACGATCCGTCGACGTGAAGGACTCAAGTCGAATTTGGTTCCTCGTTAGTTATGTCTCCTGCGGGTAATTCTACCAAGAAGTCCGCGAGTACTTGGGATTTCGCGCATGTCCTTGGGCGATATTCGACGTCGTATTCGCTTAATTCGATCGCCCATTCTGCGAGTCTGCCGGACTGGCTTGGACTGTGCAGAATTGTCCGCAGGGGGAACGTGGTGAGAACCACTATGGTATGTGATAGAACCAAAATTTTGATCACTCTTTCGGTATGGTTGATATGAACTCAGATCTGAGGGGATTGATAACTGATGGATCGAGGGGTGATACTAAGGGTTGAGGAATAGCCCAAAGATACTACCAGAGATTTGAAGGTTGTCGGATGGGATGCACCAGTCCAACACAACGAAGTGGTTCGCTTGGAGATGACCTCACCAAGAGAAGTATGAATGTTCTAAGCAAAGAACAATGAGAGAAGACTTAAAATAAGCAAAGGAAAATTTATGTGAATTTTATTAAGGGGATCATCACATACTTATAAGGTTTGTGAGACAAAGAAACATAAAGACATTTGTGGGAAAAGACAACATAGAAAATAGAAATGAATGAAAACAAGACATAGAATTTCAAAATTTGACTAAGACTGGTCAAGGTGCGGATTCATATGTTGACTGGTCCAGATTCATAAAGATGTCCAGGTTCATTCAGTGGTGATCAGGTCATCCGCGGTAAGGAGCAGGACGGACGTAAGGCTGCCCGCATCGTTGGTCGTCGATGATCCATGAATGGATGAAGAAAAAGCTCGACCCAAATCTTCAGATATCTTAAGTATCCTTCCTTTGGAGTAGTTGGAAGCATCGATCATCTTGAAATCATCAAAGTGATTGGAAAGGTCGTGATCAGCCTGATCCGGGCGTGCGGTACGTCCCAAACGTGCCAGGAAAGAAAGGCTAAGTCCGGAATCTGATTCTTCTCGATGATCATGGGTTCTGGCTTGACTGTTGGTTCTAGAATGACGAATGGGTCGGGGAAGAACGTCTGTGGTTCGGTAATAGTGCTCAAATTACCTAGTAGAGCTTACTCTCTCAAATAAGAGGTACATCTGTAGTATTTAGGGATCGAATCACGAGAAGCTAGGGAACCAATTAAATCTAATCAATTAATCAATCCTAGGTGAAGTTGGTTTTAATGATGAAAAATGTAAATAACAATTCCTAAAATGAGCAATGTAGTTGCTCTAACTAACAATATGATGGGGTGTTCAAATGAAATGAAGAGTGCTAGATTTAGGGCTTTTATTCAGGAATGGAGATTATAATATCTATAAATGCTTGACAAGTTGCTTGCATGATACTATAGAACTCAGCCGCTTAACTCTCATTGATGTCTTACTGGTTAAATAATCTAGATCTCTGGCCTCAACTGTCGTATGTTGACACAGAAAAAGAGTCGATCGATATCCTTTAGAGATATCGAGCGATACACCTTTCGCTCGGCGATCGATTCACCTGTCAGGATATCCATCGACGGCTTCTAGATATGCCTAGGCGCGAGCCGATAATGAACAATAGATCTCAAGGAGGGCGGTTAGCTCTTCTTCAAGAAGATACTAGTTCAAACAGATAATTCAAGATATCAAAGATCCTAGTGATGTATATTTTAGTTAGCTACTCTAGAACAAGCTTAGGGTGCAATCTATTTGATGAATATCACAACTTAGCAATTATAGTTTGGGCCTAATCCCATAAACTTATTTAAACCCTAAATCTAACAAGTAGACTACTCAGACATAGCTAAGCAATTCATAACAATAGATATATGAAATAATTGCATAGATAGATAGAGGGTAGAATAACAAATGGAGTTCACAAATCTCTCCAATCTCTCAAAACATGTAAAACTCTAGTCTCTCTCTCACACTCTCTGCTTTGCCTCTCAAGATTTTTGTTTCTTAGACTCTTCAAAGCTTGGCGTCAAAAACACTTAGCAGGAACATTTAAGCATTTCCATTAGGTTAAAAAATCGTCAGGGGCAATCTCGTAATTTGGTGAAGTCTTGGTGAAGTAGTCGGCTAAACCATTTCGTCCTCGATATCGATCGACAACACTGAATGTGTATCGATCGATTATAATCTTCTAGTACTCGGATCTTCTCGGCTACATCGATCGACAACTCAGGATGAGTATCGATCGATTATAATCGCAATATTGACCTCCGACTTGGTCTTGAATGGTCAACTCTGGTGTATCATCTCTTGTACTCCAAAATGCTCCAAAAACATCACTTTCTCACAAAATGCTCCTCAACCTTAAAACATACCTAACAGGCTAGAAAACACATTAGATATATAATAAAATACTAGTATACCATGGCAAAAAACGGGTAAAATCCATGGTATATCAACTCCCCCAGACTTACTCCTTTTCTTGTCCTCAAGCAAAAACAGTAGTCTTTGGAAAATGTTTGGAAATAGCAGGAACTCAAAGATTCAATATATTGAAGTCATCACTCTATGGGTTTGCAATTCATATCTAAACATCCGAATCACAGAAGTTCATCATGCCTTATCCTAGGTTAGCAACCAAACTCATCTAGTCAACAACTTAGCAATTCTCATCTGACATTCCCCTCTACTAACCTCATTTCTTAACATAAAATAAAGTGCAGGCTTTACTTTGGGAGTATCGATCAAAGAACACATGGATTCAACTCAAACAAGTATCTGAACACACAGGTAGTCTTCTCTGATCCCTTTCTCCCCTATTCTCTCTTCACTTAATCTCTTATTAGTTTCAATTTCAACAGGTTTCGATGCCACATAGGTCATCTAGTCCATCTTATTGACATTTGCATTGTAACTCATACATTTTTGACAAAGTGTAGCGAATAATGGGGTCTCAGGTAATTTACCTATCCCTCGTTTCCACAATGTGTGATCATCCTTGAGATTTAGAATACTGGGGTCGTAGGTAATTTACCTATCCCTCTGCCTCTCAAGAAATCATATCAATCTTTTATAACATAAACTTAGATCTCGAGATGCCGAAGAGAGAGAAGGAAGGGGACCAGAAACAAACAGACTTTTTACCTTCCAGACTTGTAAGAGGATTCCGATCCAGTGATATCCAAGCCCCAAAACAAGCAAATAAGTCAGTATTAGTGTTGGAGGTCAGCTTTGGTTCCTTCAAACAATCTTAGCTAGTGAATATAGATAGCAAGTTGATCCACTTTAGCATCTTTAGTACTATCTGCAATCAGTAATCTAGAATGGTGCTAAAGAGTGGTCAGACAATCAAATATAAATCCATATCAATGTTCCTATTTAATACTTATGCGAAAAATAATTTTGAAAAACATTTTAATAAAAACCAAAATAAAAACACATATTAGTAAACTCCCCCCCCCCTAGACTTAAATTACACTGTCCCAGTGTAACACCCGGTGGCGAGGTAAATAAAATAAAACATAATTAATTAGTATAACAAGTTAGAATGAATAAACCTGATCGAGAAGATGTCGATCGATTCGTAGTGGTATACGTCGATCGTTAGTAATGGTCATATGGTGTCGAGCGATATGAATGGTGAATGTCGGTCGATGAAATTATCATTCTACTTGGATCCAATAAAAACTGCAAAATAAATTCGAAAAAGAAAAATAAAAGCAAAAAGAAAAAGAAAATAAAAATAAAGAAAAAGAAAACCTAATAGTGGGTTGCCTCCCACTCAGCGCTTGGTTATAGTCATTTAGCTTGACTGTGGTAGGTGAGTGACTCATGGGGTGCAGAAACTGCTGATTACCGGACAGCAATCATCAATCTTGTGTCTCCTACTATTGAACCATGTGGCGACGAAGCTTCTCGTGGCATCATCCGCGTGTAGTTGCTTCTTATCTATCTGGAGGACTGTATCTTGAAGTTTCCTCACAGAATTTTCGATGTATTCGATTTTGTCAACTTTCCTGTCGATGGTCTGGTAGGTATGTACGGACAATAATTTCAGCTCACTCTGTAATGCATCGATCCTGTCCAGAATAAACTGATCTCGGTCTGCTAAAGACTCGGTGTCGAGCGATGCTACGAGATGCGCGTCGGTCATTTCGCTGAGGGGTCTGTCGGTCGACTCAGCATCCATTGTGTCGATCGACTGTGAACACTGTCCTTGGTACTGCAGAGCACGTATATTGCCCTTCATGTGGCGAGTAGTTCTGCAGAGGCTGTTAACCCGTTCGTTAACAGTGTAGTTAATGGTATCACATGTCCCGTTCAGTCTCCTTTCCATAGCATCCATAGCCTCGTACAGCTCATGTTTAAGTTCATCAACTTCTGCTGTAGGGCCTACTCTCTTCGGTGGTGGTGGTTCGCTGTCGATCGATATTGGTCTAGACCTATCGATCGATGCTACGTTGCTGTCACGAAGATCAATATAAGCTTGAACAATGCTCATGTCTCGTTCTAGCTTGTCCAGCTGTTGTGACATTGTGTGTTGGCGTCGCAGGATAGGAGAACTGAAAATTTCATGCTTCCTTACATACACTTTCATCCTATCTTCCAGTTCTGCGAACCTTTTATCGATCGATGATGAAGTATATGTGTCGATCGATGAAAAAGTAGCATGCTCAGCTCGGTCGTTCTGGCGAAGTGTGTCCAACTCTTTCTGTAGAAGATCGATCCTCTTGCTTAACCATTCGACATTGTTGTTGAGAGGGCTGTAGACGTCTCCAATCCGTGTATTGATGTAAGCAACCTCCCATTCATCTTTTTTAGGTGATGAACATTCTGGTCGGTCTATGGATGTAGTCTTGCCGATGTCGATCGACGGTAAAGGTACTCTGTCGGTCGATACTGGTGGCGTAGCCTCTTTCTCAAGCATGGTCAATATGTTTCCAAGCTCCACTCTTATCTCAGCCATATCATTCTGGAAGTCCTTGTAATTGACATCCAAAGGCTGGACAGTGTCTTCCACCAATGTGTGCATGTTTGCCTCAAAGTGCGCCTGAGCTCTCCATACATCAGTCACCATATCATCCACCTCCTCTCTACTGTAAGGTATTGGTGGTGGTGTGTATGCATGGTAGGGGCGTGTGTGTATTGGAAGTTGTAAGCAACCTTTGTGAAAAAGGGATGCTCTATCCAAAAGTATCTTTACTTGCTCCTTGGTAATATTGATGATCTCACCATCAACTCCTCTAGCATAGCCAAACTCATCTCTGTAGACACCATATTCATCCTTAGCTTCCCACTTGAATCTCCTGGATCCATCAGTATTGAAGGCACGTCGATCGAACTCCAATCGTCTGTCGGGCGATCTGACTCTTGGTCTGTCGATCGATCCGGGATATCCGCCGTCGATCGACGGTGTTGAAACGATGTCGATCGATTGTGAATGTTGAGGTTGACCGAAGTGTTGAGGAACTGTATCCTCCCTCGTGTTGATGTTGTGGTTGTCCTGAACGTGATGTAGGATGTCTGCTTGGCTACGTTGCTGTGTGAACAGGTTTTCTGGTCCATTAGCAACTTGGAGGATGTCTGCTATGTCCTCTCTTGTTATGTGCAGGACTCTTCCATCCATAGCTCTTGCATAGCCATCTGTGTCCCTGAAAATTCCAAATTCATCAGGTGTTAGTGAAACGTTCCTGACATCATAAGGTTCATGAGATCTCGGTTGAGCTCTGTTGAAGGTGTCGATCGATGGGTGTGTGGTGGTGGCGATCGATGGTGCACGTCTAGCTGCACGGTTGGATCGAGTGAACATGTTGTTGCAGTCTTCCATTGATGAATCTCCGAATGCTGGAAGCTGCTGGGTAGAAGGTGAAAAGTTTTGAATTTTCGTAGCTTGAGTTGTCAACCTTTTATACCCATGTGTCGCCCTAATCGGTGAAATTCCGATTTTGTCCTTTAAGTCTTCCGGGTTAATATCGATCGATATTATACTGGCAATGTCGATCGATGGACGATGTCGTTTTGCTGGATGAAGTAGATAATCGATCGATGGTGGGCGGTTTATGTCGATCGATTGTGGGAATCGAAATGCAAATCGGTCATTCTCCAAGTAATTTTCCCAAGCTCTCTCTTCCCAAGAGTCTTCATCATATTCTTCACTGTGGTCTCTACTGTGGGAAGAGGTGGCTATGTCTACTGCAAAACTCTCATGAAATCCGCTATCCGCCCAACTCCTTACTGAGTAATCATCTTCCTTTCGGTTGGGTGGGATGTCGAAATTCGGGTAGCAATGATCTGGTAGATCGAGTTGATCTTTGGTGGGACTCTGTCGATCGATGATCCATAGTTGTAGTCGATCTCCTCCGAGTTGCAAGTGTCGATCGATGACGTCAAAGTACTGTCGATCGATCCCGAGAACTCTGTCTCGTACTCGACTTCACAATGACAAACTGCGATGATACCAGTATCATCTTCCATTACCACTAATTTGGCTGGTGGTTTGCCAAGTTTGACAGGGTCGTAGTGGATATCTGGATCTATCATAGTCAAGCACATCCTGTTGGTTTTCATTTCACATATGGCTCCTACTGTAGCCATAAATGCTCTTCCAAGTAAGTGGGAAGAGTTCCAATTTAGCTTGATGTCTAGGACATGAAAATCCACAGGGACGATAGTATCACCAATATGTACCTCCAGGTCTTTGATGAAGCCTCCAGAGTTTCTCTGAGAGTAATCCACGAAAGTAAAGATCTGTTCCAGAGTTTCTCTGAGAGTAATCCACGAAAGTAAAGATCTGTGGTGAAGGCTCTACTTGCAGGCCCAGATGGTCTGCCATGACCTTTGGTAAGATGCTGACTGATGAACCAGTGTCACATAGTGCATGAGGAAATTCAATCCCTTGTACCACACAGGGTATTGCAAACTTCCCAGGATCACTCTTCTTTAGCAAAGTAATCCTTTTCCTCATCTCTTCTCTGACATTGTCAAACCTTCTCATAATGTCAGTTTCAGTCTCCCTTGTTTCTCTGAAGAACATCCACAATCTCTTTGTGAAATAAACCTCCTCAAAAGGTTTCTCTGGTGGGATTCCGATAACTCTCTTAGTGAAACCATCAATCTCCTTTTCATTAGCTTCCCTCTTAAGGTTCTTAGGAATCTTCTCCTTCCGACTCCTTAACCTTCTTCCTTCAGTTTCCGCTGATGCAGGTGTAGTGTCTGAAAGGTTACCAGTTATGTCTGTAGGGATAGCTTGTAGTTTCGGTGTGGGTCTGAGTGCATTGTTTCGGTTGCTGTCTATCGATGGAAGTTGCACTCGGTATGTGAGAGGTGCGTGTCGATTGATAGGTAGAGAATAGGGTCGATCGATACGGTTCTCTTCGTTGTGTCGAGCGATGACTGACTCGTCTCGTCGGTCGATATCTTCGTAGGTGTGGGTGGGTGGGTATGGATGAGAAGCCATGAATTCAGCATGTGTCAATATCCTAACCGTGTTGCAGTCTGCAAGCGTATCCGGAAAAGACATCGTCGATGTCGATCGATGTCGAGCAGTTGGTATCGATCGACACCATTGCGATCCACCGAGACTTAGTGAACTTTCCACTTCAAAGTCTCCTTCTTGTAGCTTCTCCTGTTTCACCACTTGCCAGAAATCATCATCTATGATAGCATTGACGTGGTGTTGCCTATTTCCTTCCCCTACTTCCTTAGAAGTTCCAATCCTCCTGATAGAGTCTTCAGTCTGGACAATCTGTGTCTCAAGTTTCTTAACTTGAGTGCAGATTGTGTCTATCCTCGTGGTCAGATTGTTGAAGACAGAATCAATCTTCCCATTGAAGTCTACTGTAAGCTTCTGCTGACCTTCCAGAACTCTATCAATCATGGCATCAAACTTACTCTCCTTGGTGGGTGGCGGTGGGTTTTTGGTAAGCTGAGTTGCCGTAGTTCCTTGTGTTGGTTGAAGGGTTTCTGATACTGTGAACTCTGGTTGTAGTTACTCTTCTGACCATTGCCAAAAAAGTTTCTGTTTCCACTCTGGTTTCCATATCTTTGAAATCCAGTACCTCAATGTAGTTCACATCTTCCTCTGTTATCATCCTCTCTGCCTTCTCCTTCTTCAGCTGAGCAAACTGGCTGCCCCAGAATGCATGCATGTTAAAGCATCTATTCTTGGCTCTGACTTCATTCATCTTGTCTTCACCAATGGGGCTGCAACCGATTTCTTCTTGTCAGGATCAGTGTTTTTGGTGTTGCTGCTGTTGGCTGGTTCTCAATAAGTCTCACAGCCTCTATTGGATTCCTAGTGTTGAAGTTCCCTCACTAGCAGCATCGAGAGCCATCTGATCCTTAAGCGCGATACCTCTGTAGAAAGTGCTTAACAGCTGCACTTCATTGAATCCATGGTGTGGACAGTCTCGCTAGAGAACTTATGAATCTTATCCACGCGTCTTTTAAAAGTCTCACTAGGCTTCTGCGCGAAAGTGGCGATTTTGCTTCTTAAGTCTTCAGCGCGTGCCTCATCAAAGAATTTTTACACAGAAAGGCGTTTTGATGTCGGCCCAGGATTGTCAGTGATCCTGTAGGTAGCTGCTTGAGCCAGTGCGAAGCTTCTCCAATCAGATGAGTACTTGAAGAGCTTGCAGAGTAGGTAGTCCTCGGGGACTCCATCCATACGAATAGCAGCGATAAGATCCTCGAACCTCTCCAGATGGTCCATAGGATGCTCGTGTGATTGCCCGAATAAGGTATCTGAGACACGAGGGAGTAGTACCGAGGCTTGAGCTCGAAGTTCGGCTCTGAATCTCTGGAGTCGAATAGCTGATCTGTTGGTGTAGTACTCGTCTGGACGGTTAAAGTCTGCCAACGATCGTGTTTGAGCTTCTCGTGTAGCCTTAGCTTCAGGTTC
>NC_079517.1:23515370-23544898 GCF_000801105.2 Raphanus sativus | reverse complement strand
GGGTCTGATGAAAGGATACGACCCTCTGCAACGTTTCCATCTTCATCAGCCCAATCAATCAAAAGACACCTCTGTGTTGCTTTTGTGTTCACACTCTGTTAAATGATCAGTTAAAAAATGTGAGTGGAAAATAGCTAGAAAACAAATAATTGATGTGTAACTTGATGACTTAATCTTGCAGCTGAGTTTTCACCCACTTCATTCTCTTCTCTCTGTAACATACACCCAAACCAAGCTTAGTATTAAGTTATAACCTAATATCAGATGAAATTATAAACGTAGAAGTGTCTGACCTGTTTATTGACTTTGGCTAGTTCAGCTTGTAACTCATTAACCTTTTGCTGGAGATGAATTTGATTCTCTTGCATTTCAGAAATGGACTTTGTGCTTCATTTGGAAGCAAGCTAACTTGGTCTTACTCATATTTCTGCCCATTGCTCTCATACGACCAGGATTATCAGGTCCTAACAGTTGGTTGAGTGTATCTTCATGTTCATTGTACCAGATGATTGATTAGCACCATTAACAAGCTCAGCTGCCTTTCGCTGTACATCAGAAAAGAAACCAGTAACCTTAGAGGCTTGTAACGAAGAACAAAAACCCAAACCAAAATCAGTATAAGAAAATTGAAGTTTTTAACTTACAATCTTCTCAGCAGCATTCGTGTTGATAGGAGTACCATCTTTCTTGGTACGTGACTTCACTCATATTTTAAGCCTCGACACTTCAGATGGGTCGGCAGTAGTTTTTTCTATCAAAATATTATATGTCAACAGCCTTGACTAACAATTTATAATGACAAAAACATGAAGCATGCATGCTTACCATATCTTCTGCTAGCCTAACCATTCCCTTGCGACTACAAGTATGAGGAATCTGGTTGCGTCTTCTCTCCTTGTAGCTATCACTCAGTACCTTAAATTCATGACTAGTTTTCAGCTTTACAAATTTGCGCCACTCAACTGGGGGACATTCTTAGGTCTCAGATTCATCCTTTGTTTGTTATTGTCAGCTGCATTGATTTGGGTTACCAGGCGTGACTTCGATGATCTCCATAATCCTCCCATCTGCTTAAGCACTACAACCCTTTGGTAGTCCTCATCAACTTCAAACCTTGCCTGCATTTACATAGTAAACAAATCAGTAACCCTGACAGGAACTGTCTTCACATCTTCTGTATAGAAACTGTTACCTGAACTGATTTCCAGAGCACTGTCTTCACATCTTCTGTGAGTTTTTTCCAACTTTCAAGTGTGACAGGAATGTGTTCTCTTACCAATGGACCTAAATATGAAGACAGCTTGACTGAACCAGGACCGTAAGGTTCTCCCATGAAGGTGAAATCTACATGAACTCTGCTATTTGGATCTTTGGCAATGTCTTTCATCATTGTTGGTCCACGCTTTCTCTTACGGGAGCTTGACTCTACAGGCTCCGGAACTGTAGAGTGTTCTTCAGTCTCTTGGACATTATGGTGGTCTTGTTCTATCACATGTTGCTCAACCTCAGCTTGTTCCGTATCATGTTGCTCATCCTCAGCTTGTTCCGTCTCAAGTTGCTCACCTTCTTCTGGTTCTGTCCCAGGTTTGTCAACTTCTCCTGGTGCTGTCTTATCTAGATCGCCTTCTTCTCCTTCTATGACAGGTTGTCAAGTACATACGAACTCAACTTCATCATCTACTTTTTTCTTGGCCTTTCTTCCTCTTTTGCTTTTCGTTCCACATGCCATTTCAATTTACCTGAAACAAATTATGAAAGGAAGATTTAGTTCCAAACAACCAGACAATGACCAATCCAAACAAGCAGACAGTGACCAATCAATACAAGCAGACAATGACAATGACCAATCAATACAAGCAGACAATGAACAATCAATACAAGCATAAATGACCAATCAATACAAGCAGAAAATAACAATGACTAAGGATACGTTTCACACATAGATGCCTTCACAATCAGTTCTGACATTCTCAGTCTCATCAATGTCAATATCCATGTCAATATCGGATGGCAATGGCCCAATGTCTGCAGACCCTTCTTGAATGTCTTTCTTACTGTATCTTCTCGAAGGACCTCGCATTACAGTATACCAATGTGATAACTCATTTTCTCGAGAGTAGAAGACTTGCTTAGCTTGAGATGCTAGTATGTACGGATCACTTGAAAACGATGCTTGACTATGATGCAGGTTAACTAGTGTAAAACCATCTTCAATCTTCACTCCATTACTCTTTACAGCCCATTGACACTGGAACAGAGGTACATAGAAGATATTATAATCCATCAAAATGATGTCAGTGACTCTGCCATAGTAAGAAACCAAATCAACAACGTGTGATGTATCTTTGGCACTAGATCTACAAACTGCAGTAGCCTCATAATAAACTCCACAATTCTGACTTCTCCTATCAACTGATGCTGTATGAAACCTCTGCCCATTTACTATGAAGCCTGTGTACGACCTTGCAGAACAATGTGGACCATAAGCTATCCACTTAAGTGTTTCTGCATGCTCTGTAGAATCAAGAGGCACCTGACAAGGTAAAAACAAGTCAAACACATGTCTACAGTAATAAGAGAACTTATGAAAAAAAGTTACCTTTTCTTTTAGCCAAGATGCAAAATTCTTAGTGTGCATACTCCATAAAGTTGATGCATCTCGGCGACATTTGTCATATGATTCTTGTAAATGGTGTAGATGCTCACTTGTGAAAGATTGAAATCAAAAGAAATGAATCAATTGGTTGATCATACATATAAATGAGTGCGAAATGGAAAATAAATAGAGTGGTGCATGTACTTAATCTATGTATGGTTCGACGAGAGCCATGTTCTGGATGATAGCAAGATGTGCTACTTTCTTTTACATTTCTGTGAGCGAAAATGAAGTGCCGGTGGATATTGGACTACCCTCTAAGATGGAATTGTTCTCATACTCTTTCTGTCCATTTTATCTTGTACATTCGTTGTCTTCTTCAAGAATTCACTGCAAAACCTGATGCATTCTTCAGCTAAATATGATTCAGCGATGCACCCCTCTGGTCTTGCAGTATTTCTCACATAGTCTTTTAGGACTTTCATATACCTGAATCGAAGGTGAGTATAATTAGATTAGGCATCAGCTAAAGCAAATGAAATTTTAAACAGTCATATATATAGTACCTTTCAAATGGGTACATCCATCTAAACTGAACTGGTCCACCAAGCCGAGCTTCTCTTCCTAGATGCACTGTCAAATGGACCATGCTATCAAAGAATCTCGGAGGGAAAAATCTTTCAAACAAGCAAAGAGTCTCAATAATCTCAGCTTCCATAACCAATAGCTTCTCCCTATCAATAACTCTCTGACACAGCGTATTGAAGAATGCGCACAATCTAAAAATTGCTAGAAGAGGTCCTTTAGGTAACAACCCTTTAAGCGCAATAGGAAGAAGTTGCTGCACTAGGACATGGTAGTCATGTGATTTCAGACCTGTCACTTTACAATCATCTAATGAATCACCTCTTGATATGTTAGAACAATATCCGTCAGGGCCTTTGAAGTCAAATAGTCTCGTACAAAAGATCTTCTTCTCTGACTTCGACAAAGACCACGGTGCTGGAGGAAGATATGTGCGTTTACCCTGAATTTTTGGGTGCAACTCCGGCCTAATACCAAGCTCCTCCAGATCTTTCCTAGCCGGAAGACCATCCTTAGATTTCCCACAATGCAACAATGTAGAAACTAAACTCGCAGCCACATTTATCTCCATGTGCATTACATCTAAGTTGTGCCTCACCGGAAGTTCCTATTCAAAACAGAAAGAAAACAAGAACTTAAAATTAATCACAACATATTGATTGAAAATGTTAAAAATCACAAACGCAAGCGTCATACACCTCCCAGTATGGTAGCCTGAAAAAGATTGATCTCTTCTTCCATCTTGATAACTCATCCTCATCGACTTGAACTTCTTCTTCTTCCTCTTCCTCTTCCTCTGACTCACTGGGTAAACTCTCATTAGCAGAGCCTAAATCAGTACTAAGAACCCTTTTCCTCTTACTTGCAGATCGTTTAAAATTCCCAGTGTCATTGTTGAAGTTTCTCAGGTTTTGAGAAATTTCACGCCGAGTTAGTATTCTTCCCCTTCTCCCTTGTTCAGCTTTTCCATCAAACCACCTCTTCTTTCCCCTAAAATTATGAGCTGGTGGCAGACCCTTTCTATGGCACATGTAAACATGTTTTCTGCTGAACTTTAGACACATACTGTCGGTTTTTTTACCACAAAGCGGACACCCCATTTTACCCATTACTTTTGCAGCCTGCAAGGTTCCCATAAGCGGGAAAATCGCTGTCCGTCCAAAGCAGCATTGCCTTCAGACTAAAAGTATCTCGGCTTACAGCATCAAAGGTTACCTCTCCAATGCTCCACAGTTGATTTAGATCGTCTATGAGGGGTTCTAAATACGCATCAATGCTATTACCTGGTTTTTGTGGACCAGGAATCAACAATGAAAGCATTATGTTCTCCTTCTTCATGCATAAGTCAGGCGGTAGATTGTAGTTCACTAACAACACAGGCCAGCAACTGTACGTCAAGTTCTTCATATTGAACAGATTAAATCCGTTAGTTGAGAGACCAAGCCTGAGGTTCCTCGGTTCAGCTGCAAAGTAGGGTATTTAGCACTCATCTGATCCCATGTGACTGAATCAACAGGATGCCGAAGTTTTCCATCATTTCTTTTGTTGCTAAAGTGCCACCTCAAATCCTTTGTCATCTGCTCAGACCGGAACATTCTCTTCAGTCTTGTATTATTGGAAAGTAACGTAATACTTTCTGTGGGATGCCTTTCTTCTTCTCACCAGTATGCATATTAGTTTTCCATCTTGAAGCCTTGTATTTTGGACACTTCTCAAGATCCTTGAACCTCTTTCTGAATAAACAGCAGTCATTGACACATGCATGAATCTTCTCGTAACCCATATCAAACGATTTCAGAAATTTCTTCACCTCATACAGTGAAGTGTGGAGCACATTATCCTCTGGTAACATCTCCGGTAAGGTCTCCAGAAGATCATTGAAGCTCTTGTCAGACCACCCATTCTGAGTCTTCAATCTAAATAATGAAACAATTGCAGATAGCTTGCTATGATTTACACAGCTCGGATACAAAGGGGTTCCAGCTACAGCTATCTTTGCCAAGAATTCATCTTCTTTCTTGTCGTCTCCCTCTGCCATCTCAGATAACTCCCCTGTACCCGCTAACTCTTCATCTAAATACTCAGCAGCTCCGTATAACCCAAAGATCTCATCAGCCCATTCAGTTATGCTGCTTTCACAATCAACCAGACCGATTCTTGTAAGCCACATCCATTCCCCTAGTAACCAGATGATCAACTACAACATCTCCTGAGTGACGATCTATATTGCGGCAGTCAATGCACGGACGTACAATCATATCAAGCCCTCCCAAAGCTGCAGCCACATCCCGTACAAACTTTGTAGCCCCACTCTCATAAGCAGGATCAACTCTTAAATAGATAATGAAAAGGAAAACAAAAAAAAATAAGTAATGTCCACCATTATCAGTAGCAAAAAATAAGAAACAACTACTGAAAGATAACATATATGATTAAAGTCATTACCTGCTAAGATGAACCCAAGCCTTGTCCACCATTACCAGTAGCAAAAATCAAATCAACGCATTCGTAGTCACACAGAACTCAATATATGACACAAAAATTATCAGTAGCAAACATATAACTCAATATATGTAAATGAATCCCTAATCAGTAGCAAACAGATAACAAACAGATAACTCAATCAAATCCCTAAAGTCAATCAGCACTAAAATGAATGGTTACTCAATATATGTGTAAACGAAGCGAAGATGAAATGAATCGAATCCCTAAAGTCAATCAGTAGCAAACAGATAACTCAATCGAATTCCTAAAACGAAAACAAAGAGATTGAGCTAAGAGATTGAAAATGCTAACTCAATCGAATCCCTAAAACGAAAACAAAGAGATTGAGCTAAGAGATTGAAATGCTAACTCAATCGAATCCCGAAGCAAATATGAAATCAAAACATGAAATTGAGCTAAGTATCGACAAAGATGATATCACGAAAACATCTCTTTGATTTGGGCTAAGTGTCGACAGAGATGGCACAATGAAGCTAAGTGTCTCTTCGATACCTTCAGCGACAGAGAGAGAGGAGAATGGAGCTGAAATGGCGGATGGGAGAAGCGGAATTGTGGTTTGGAAGGTTCAATCGATGGAGAATCGAGCTCACTTGATTTTTGTCTAACTTATTACACGGAAAAACTAATTTTGGGTTCCTGCTTATTGAAACTCTATAATAGCGTTTATATAACCCTATTATGTTATACGATTTTTTAAATGTACCTATCATAGCAGTTTAATAAAACGTGCTATTATAATGTGCTATCAATGTGGACTTTTTGTAGTGTTTGAAGCTTCGCTTGCCGTCAAAAACACTTAGGCAGGGTTAAAAACTCGTCAGGGGAAATCCCGTAATTTGGTGAAGTCTTGGTGAAGTAGTCGGCTAAACCATTTCGTCCTCGCTATCGATCGACAACACTTGATGTGTATCGATCGATTATAATCTTCAAGTACGTGGATCTTCACAGCTACATCGATCGACAACTCTGGATAAGTATCGATCGATTCTTCTCTGAATGTTGACTTCCGACTTGGTCTTGAATGGTCAACTCGGGTGTATTATCTCTTGTGCTCCAAAATGCTCCAAAAGCATCACTTTATCACGAAACACTCCTGAACCTGAAAACATACCTAACAGGCTAGAAAACACATTAGTTATATAATAAAAATATCATTATACCATGGTAGAAAATGGGTGAAATCAATGGTATATCACAAAGCCACCAACAGCGAGTCCCGAAACATACAAAGTTACACGACCTCCTACGGTCGCGGCATAAACAAATAAACGGCCACACTCGGCATAGCACACAGCAAACACAATGAAAAGGGATATAATCCCAGAAAACTTCAAAAATCTAAATCTAAGTCGCAATATCTAGAGAGGGAAAACACAAACAAGCTCGCAGGCTGGTCTACCTCTTGGCCCCCGCCTCCGGCCTCTCCGCATGCGCCCGTTTCCACTGTATCCTCCGAAACCTCGATGGGATCCCAGAGCTTTCTTACCCTTCCCTCGATTGGAGGAACCAGGGATTCGGCGTCAGCACAGCCCCTCATGAGAACATTCATCTCGGCGACCTCGGCGGGAAAGGAGAAGTCCTCGCCCTGCGTCTTGTGGAGAGTAGCAACCGAGCCTCGGCACTCGCGAAAGTCACCCACGGATTCCTGAGCTTCCTTCAAGATCCCGAACTCAGTGGCAAACATTCCGGCCATCCGCCTCATCTCGGCAACCACTCTTCTTCCCTTCCTTTCCGCACGTATGAGGGCTCGAGAATGAAATTCAGCCTGTTTACGGTTTTGTTCCTCAACCCCTTCCGGTATCGGAAAAGCTCTCTTTCGACCTCCTCGGATTTGAAGCGAGATAGTCGCCCTGCTCGGAAGTTTCCTTCGATCGCCGCGCCCCATACTCTCATCCCCTGCATGAACTTAAGGTCAAAGAAATGTACACATTATTACAAAGATACGATCAAAGTTCAGAGGACAAACCTCGTTGATTAAACGAGACCAGTCAGCGGTGACCTTCCTCCTCGCTTAATTGTCCAGCGACTCGTCGGACGTAAACGCGGGAGGGAGGTTGTCGAAAAAATCACCAGGAGGAGGAACCGCGCTAGTTCCACCCCTTTCTTCTGGGGTGAAACTAGGGTTCCGTCCCGGCAGCGGATGATCTCCCGAGGCAGCTTCGAAGGCAACACCTTTGTCCTTCCGAGATCTGTTTTTCAGCCTCTGAGTGGACAAGTCGGAAATTTGCTCAACGAGAGGCTGGGGAGTGCTTCGCGATCGGTGGAGCTCCACCGCGCTTCGGATCCGTTCAAGAGTGAAGGAATCTAGAAAAACGGCCTTGACCGAAGAAGATCTCGCTTAGCAAAAAGATCGTTGGGGACCTCCGGAAAAGGGTTGTTCCCTGCATGAAATAATTTTTTAATTTCTTCACGCACCTTAAACAAAACATCTCAAAACAGAAAGCAAAAGGTAGTCATATTACCGTGACCGTAATGCCATTCCCGACGGAGTAGATCGAGGAAGCTTCCTTCGACGGACTCCTCATCTATTTTGACAAAGAAGAAATGCTCGAACCAGTATTTGGGGTTCGAAGTAGTCCCCTGGATTATCGTCAGATTGTTCCTTGCCTTTATGGAATATAAACCTTCGGTCGTCATTGGTCTGGTAGTCCAGAACCCCTCGAAGTCGCCATGGCCGAGATCCATCCCCAACTCATAGCTCAAGATCACCACGCCGAGCCAACTCTCCATGGCCGGAATATTCAGCTGGCCCATAGAGAGCTCGAAACGGTGAAGGGCACGGGCGATGACGCCAGGGATCGGGAACCACATGCGGCAGTGCGACAAATAGGCCTCGTAGCAAGTAAAGAAACCTGGCGGAGGGTTCCTCGCGCTCTCGTTGCCGACCAGAATTCGGATTGTGACTCCATTCAGAATTTGGTAAAAGTTCCAAAGGGTCGTGAGATACTCGGGAAAAACAGCGCTCGGTGTGAATGACGCGCTAGGCGCCCTCGGAGGACGCTTGGGAATAGGATTCTCTTGCTGAGGCGGAGGCGATCCACCAAGAGCTATGTAGTACGCCTCCCTTTCGTCTTCCTCAACCACGAACTCATTTTTCGGGCTGATCACTTTGTTGGCAAGAAAATCGTCCGGAGACAAATGAGAAGAAGAATTCTTCTTGGAAGATCTTGAATTTGAAGACATCGTTTCTTTGAAAGAAAGGAGAGGATTCTTAAGAGAGAGATTCTTGGAAAATTCCTAAGTATAAAGATCTCGGGTAACCAGGGCCGAGATCCATCTTTATAGGCAATTTTTTTACTATTTACTCTGACTCTCGGCAACGATTACGTCTCCACACTTTCCTAACGAGCTATACCGCAAGCTAAGACCTGGTTACCCGAAGTCCTGGGCGCCGGGCGGCCACACCGAAGTCCTGGGCGCCGGGCGCCCAGACTCACGTCCAAGGCACCGGGTGTCCAGACCGACGTTCCATTTCTGCGCGCCAGGCGGCCAAACCGAAGTCCTGGGCACCGGGCGCCCAGACTCACGTCCTAGGCACCGGGTGTCCAGACCAACGTCCAGGGCGCCTGGCGACCCGACCAACGTCCTGGGCACCTGGTGACCATACTGACGTTCCATTTCTGCGCACCGGGCGGCCAAACCGAAGTCCTGGACACCAGGCGCCCAGACTCACGTCCTGGGCGCCAGGTGTCCAGACCGACGTCCTGTTTCTGCGCGCCGGGCGCCCAGACTCTTGTCCTGGGCGCCGGCCATCCAGACCGTCGTCCCGTTTCTGCGTGCCGGGCAGCCAGACCGAAGTCTTGGGCACCGGGCGTCCAGACCTACGTCCTAGGCGCCGGGCTGCGGGTCGTTCGGCAAGTACGGCCAATCCCTCGTAAAACCATCCCGACACTAGCCCAGTCCTATACTTTTTATCCTTGCTTGAAGCCTCGCAGTACGAATCTTTAGAATCGTGAATCTAAGACTCCTGTTTCGTTTCAATCTGAATCGTCGGGGAAGTTTCAGGAAATCGCGAAAGGTTCGACGGATAGATTTCAATTCATCGTATAGGACTATGACGGTTATCTTAAACACCAATCATCTCAACTGTACGAGGAATTGGGGATCTTTCGGAAGATTGGTATCGTGACAAGAGTACCTTCTCGGCAAAATCGTAAAAACGTCTGAGGTCTAAAGAATGTCCCGAAAGGGTCCAAACACGACCAAACGGCCCGTTCACGATTTTTTAAATCTAATTCGAGATAAGTATGATGGTTTTTATTTATCTTTACATAACAAGATAAATGTCAAGTTTCCAAAAGATAAATGTCAAGTTTCCCGAAGATAAATGTGAAGTTTTCCGATAGACATGAAGATCGACGAAAATGGAAAAGCCCGATTCGCGACAGATCTGGACCAAAGGGAGGTTAAACCGTCTTAGGAGGAGTATATAAGAAAGCTTGGGGCAAGGAGCAGAGGCATCATCAAAAAAATTCCAGAGCAACTTAGCACTTAAGGCAACTTAGGCTTTTATTTTCCGTTTTACTAGCGAGCTGCGACTCAAATAGGTTAGACTTAGGTTGCTAGACTAGCGAACTGACCGACAGCTCTCGTAGCTGAAGTCCTTACCTGTTGTCCACGCTCAACGCGAATTCGGAAATCGTTGATTTCTTAAATAGTTGATTTCTTAAATCGTTGATTAAGAAATCGTTGTTTTTAGAGAATCGTTGACTTAAAACAAGATTTTTCCGCAAGTTTTTCGTATAAGTTTTTCGTATAAGTTTTTCGTATAAGATTTTCGTATAAGTTTTCCTTTCCCGAAAACGTAGAAATTCTTAAGCAAGTAATTTTTAACGGAAATTTGGATGCCAACTTTGCCTTGTCCAATTTCGACCCCAACAGTTAGCCCCCCAGTGCCGTAGAATCGTGGGTTGACGAGATTATGTCGCATGGTTTGGCGAGTTTATGCGAGTTTTTATGCCAAGTTTGTATCCAAAAGTCCGAACTTGAATAGTAAATCCTGAAGTTTATAAAAGAGGGGGTAACTCTTTCATTTTTACTCACCCATCTTTCATAAGACTTTCTTTGAAGAATCCTTCCAAGAGAAAATTTTTTTTTAGAAAGAAAATCCTTCACAAAGATGTCAAAGTTGTTTAGAGGTGGAAAGAAATCTTCTAAGAAGAAGACTCCCGTGACTCCTTCTCCCAATTGCAATCAGGAAGAGGAGTTCCTTGTTCCGAAGGTCGAGTTCGAATTTCTTCCGAATGCGGCTGAGTGTGATGCGTAATGGAAAGCGAGCAGTGATAGAATCAAAGCTCCAGGGGAAGAAAAGTTTCCGTTCTTGCGATCTCGGAAAGTGGGGGCCCACCTACCGAGCATGACCACCGAACTTTTCCTTGAGACGCTTCGAAAGTTTACCGGGGTTCCGGAGGCGGTCGAGTTCCGGATTCCTAAGTGCGGAGAAGACGCCAACCATCCTACGGAAGGCTACTTCACGTGCTATGAGACCGTTTTGACGCGTTGTCGTCTTTGGTTTCCGATCCCTGAGATTATTGTCTGCGTGTTGGACCGTTTCCAGGTTTCCTTAAACCAGCTGAACCCTACGAGATTTGAGATACTTATCGGTCTCGTAATTCTGAGTTACGAGCATGACTTATCCCTCACGCCGAGTCGCTCGTTCCTCCCATGGAGGAAAAGATCTGGGGACTCTGGGAACTTCTCCGACTGAAGCGGAGGGAGGTGAGGATGAGGTGACTTATCCGACGGAGTTCGGAACTTCGTCGTCGGACGATTTTATCCTCTACTGATCTTATCGGGGAAGTGTTTTTCCCTTATCTTTGTATTTCTGTGACCAAGTGTGGCCGTTTTATCTGTTTATGCCGCGACCGTAGTAGGTCGCATAATTTTATGTATTTCGGGACTGGCCGTTTATGGCTTTGAATCCCTGCCGTCATTTTGCGGCTTTTTATAAATATGAAGTACATTTTTCGACGATTTATGTTTTATGAGTTGATTTATACTTTCGCCGAGTGTAGAGGGCAGAATGCGAATAGTCACTTCGTATTCTAACTCTTAATTCGTCGCTTGCTCCGTATGCTACTTTTTAGCGAGGGTCTCAGGTGTAAGCGATAAGAGACATGTTTTGGGATCTCGTATCTGACACTATGTCCATGAGATGTTAAGTGCCAGCAAGGCTGGGCTTAGGGCAAGACCTAGGTCTACTCTTAGCTTTAAGGCTTTGCGACGACTGATCGGTTTCCATTTTGCCTGTTTGTGATTTTGACCTGATTCGCACCGTTTTAAAATCCGCGAAGTGTTATCGGCTTATATGATTTGTCTGGGTACGAACCGAGCTACTTCCTTTGCAAAGTGCTAGACAAAATTTCGGTTTTCTTGTATAGCGCGCTATGGTATCCTGGTCGGATGTAAGAGGATCTTGTGAAAAGATCCGACTACGAATTTGTTTAAGTGAAATGTTTCTGTGTTTGCCCGTCGGGGCCAATCGACGGGTTTGTTTTTTTGTTTTTTAAAGTCGCGAACAGACTGTTTCGATGGATGTTTTAAAGTCGCGGATGGACTATTTTGATAAAATGGTTAAAGTCGCGGATGGACTATTTTGATAAAATGTTTAAAGTCACGGACGGACTATTTTGCCCCTACGACTTTGCAGTTAGCCGTGGAGTGACCTTCGGTCTGATGGAACTCGCAGTAGACGTTTTTGTCGTAACTATGGTTACGGTTCCACGTATTCCCCGAAGTTCTGCCCTGCTCCGGATTGATCGCGTAGTTGTGCGCATCTTGGAGTTCTTCCTCCTCGTGATGGACGTACTTGTCGTTACGAGAGGTTTTCTTCTTTGATTTCGGATCCACATCTTTCGAAGATTTCCTTGCCGGATTATGTTTTTGCGACAGGACTTTCGTCTCTTCTTCGATCATTATGTAATCTGAGGCTTTGTGGAGGGCGTCCTGGATTGTGCGAGGCTTTTCGAGTGTTATCCACTTTCTGAACTTCGACTTGTACCAGAGCGCCTTCCTAAGCGCGTCAATGGCGACTTTGTCACTGATTCCGCTGACCTTCGCCATGATCAGTTTGAAACGGTTCATGAATTCTCGGAGGGGCTCGCCCTCTTCCTGAGTTAAGCTCCAGAGATCGACATCGGAAGTTTCTCTATCAATGAACATAGAGTATGTGAGGAGGAATTCCGATGCGAGTTGGCGAAAGCTTCCGATGGAGTTTCGCTTCAACCGGGAGAACCATTCGAGCGCCGCACCTTTGATATTTTCAACGAACAGGCGACAGTAACCAGCGTCTTTCTCGCTTTCTCTAAGCCTGAATCTTCCCATAGTGATATGGAACGCCTGGAGATGCGCCTTTGGGTCAGTCGTACCGTTATACATCGGTATCTTGAGCTTCCCCGAATTAGACACCTTGGTCTCGGAGATTCGTGCTGTGAAAGGCGTTTTACGGGCCACCTCGAGCAACCTATCGATTTCTGGGGCAGCACTCGTGGCGTGGTGGATCTGCAATTTCACGGCCCTTACTTCCGCGGCGGTCTTGGTGATGTAATCGCGGAGATCGCGTATATCGGGATCTTCTCCAGCGGTTTTCCGATCTTGTCGGCGTTCACGGCGATTAATCTCGGTTTGCCTTTCGGCAAGTTCCTCATGTTCGACCCAATAGAGGTTTTCCTCTTCTTCCGTCATGGGTTTGTCGAACGGAGAATTCTCCCGAGCCGAACGGCTGCGGGTTCTTCTTGGATGGACGTCAGCGTCTTTGTCGGAGTCATCGCTGGGCTCCAAGTCGATGCGCTCGACTTCATCCACCTCGGTGTCCTTTTCGGACGGTGGAGGTTTTTTCGAGTTGCCTTTCTCTACAGGGGATGTTTCGCTAGGGTTTTGTCCGGAAGGACGTTCCTGCGAAGTTCCAGGTCTATCGTGTGGGGTCGCGAACTCGAGTCTCCTGCCGCGGAGTTTCGTGGCTCCGCGAGGGAGGACTTCACGGGACCTTGCCGTTAGGGTTTGAACCTGTTTGGTCAGCGTTCCCACGAGTTTATTATGCTCTTCCGACCTCTTTTCGTAGGAGGAAAGCAGCTTCTTGAACTCGTCGAGCGACGCGACGTTAGCAGGTGCGTTGGCCGCAGAAACATCCGTTGCTAGAGTGTTCAAAACGTCCTTGGGTGCTCCGTTTAGAGGAGTTTGCAAGTTCGCTGAATCGTCATTAGTCATGTCTGGTTGAGCTTGAACTGGTCGTGAGTAAGATTGATCCGTACCCCCCTCCTTCTAGCGCCAAACTGTTGGAACCGAAATTCGCACCGTCAATATTTCGTATATTTTAGGAAAGTAGGAAAACCTTAATTTCCCAGAGGTCCCGGATTTCTGAGAAACCACACGTCAAGCAATCAGAACACGACAACAACGAGAAAGTAAAATAAGAAATCGTAAAAAAGAGCAAGAAGGATTTTTATTCCGAATCTGCGTATGAGCGTAACAACAACAAGGTAACGTGCTTCGGCTACGAGAGCTGTCGGTGAGATCCCTAGTTCTAATACCCGAAGGTGGCTAAACCTAATTGAGTCGCATCTCGAAAAAAAAAACGGAAAGTTGCCTAAAATGCTCCAAGTGCTAAGTTTGCTCTGAAAGATCTGTCTTTATGCCTCTCGCCTTGAGCTCCTTATATACTCCCTCCAAGGTCTGTTTACGCTTCCCCCTTTTGCCCTTAAGCCGTCATAGTCGAAAAATGGGAATATTCCATTTTTTCGGATCTTCATGATTATCTGCGGAAAGTTTCCATTTATCCGCGGAAACTGATGCTTATCCTCCAAGCATAAACCGTCATAAGGATTTATGGGTTTTTAAGAAATCGTCAGTGGGCCTCGAATCAAGTTTAGGACCTTTTGGGCCGTCTTTTTCGATTCGAGACGCTTTTTACGATTTCTCCAATAAAGTTAAGTTTCCGCGGTTTTATCGTAAACCGAACGGATGATCCCATTTGATCGAGAGATCAAGGAATGGTTAGTCGTGGGTTGCGGAGAATGGCTATACGGATAGTCGAGAATGCATAGTTTTACGTCGTATCGTCGTTTCGGAAAACATCGGACGTTTCAGAAAATAATCAATGTACGAATGCTCGATCGCTATAGCGACCGAGATCTTTTTTTAACGCTGATATATTATGATATTACAATTATGCGAAAGATTACATAGACAATTCGACAACCGACAATACTACCTGCCTTGTGAGAATCTACGCCTAACTGCATCACCTAAGCCGTCCTTGCCGTCCTATGAAGATTCATTCCTGACCAGATTTACTTGCACCATGTTGAAGACCCCTTGTAAACTTCTCTTCCGTTGTCTGCATAATTGTTTAATAAACCGCTCTCTCCGGGACTTGAAACCTGGATTTCCTGCAATCTGCAATAATTTTCATAGTCTGGGATTCGAACCCCAGACTTGGGTGCAAAAGCTTGGTCGCTATAGCGACCGAGCCTTGCTCGTGGCTCGGTCGCTATAGCTACCGAGCGTGGTCTCGTGATCCGTTCGCTATAGCAACCGAGCTCTTGTTCGTGACCCGATCGCCATTGCGATCGGGTTTGTGCCGTGGACTGGGTCTGTTGTCCAAGCGTCTCAAACCATTGTGAAGCTACGATGCTCTTAGGATGCTTGTTTGCGGATGTTTGAACCTTCGATAACATTGTTCCGTTGATTTAAGAAATCGTTACTTTCCTAAATCGTTGATTTCTTAAGTCGTTGATTAAGAAATCGTAGATTTCCTAAACCGTTGATTAAGAAATCATTGATTTCTTAAGCCGTTGATTAAGAAATCGTTGATTTCCTAAGTCATTGATTAAGAAATCGTTGATTTCTTAAGTCGTTGATTAAGAAATCGTTGATTTATTAAGTCGTTGATTAAGAAATCATTGTTTTAAGAAATCGTTGATTTCTTAAATCGTTGATTAAAAAATCGTTGATTTTTTAAATCGTTGATTAAGAAATCGTTGTTTTTAGAGACTCGTTGTCTTAAGACAAGATTTTTCCGCAAGTTTTTCGTATAAGATTTCCTTTCCCGAAAACGTAGAAATTCTTAAGCAAGTAATTTTTAACGGATATTTTGATGCCAACTTTGCCTTGTCCGATTTCGACCCCAACAAATCAGAACACAAAAATAACGAGAATTAAAATAAGAAATCGTAAAAAGAGCAAAGAAGGATTTTATTTCCGCATCCGCATTTGAGCGTAACAACAAGGTAACGTGCTTTGGCTACGAGAGCTATCGGCGATATCCCTAGTCTTATACCCGAAGGTGTCTAAACCTAATTGAGTCGCAGCTCGAATAACAAAAACGGAAAAAAATCCTAAATCGCTCTAAGTGCTAAGTTTGCTCTGCAAAACGTCTCCCCTTATGCCTCTTGCCTCGAACTCCTTATATACTCCCTCCTTGGTCGGTTTACGCTTCCCCCTTTTGCCCTTAAGCCGTCATAGTAAAAAAATGAGAATATTCCATTTTTTCCGATCTTCATGATTATCTGCGGAAAGTTTTCATTTATCCGCGGAAACTAATGTTTATCCTCCAAGCATAAACCGTCATAAGATTTATGGGATTTTAAGAAATCGTAAGTAGGCCTCGAATCAAGTTTAGGACCCATTGGGCCGTCTTTTGATTCGAGACGTTTGTTATGATTTCTCCGATAAAGTTAAGTTTCCGTGGTTTCATCGTAAACCGAACGGACGATCCCATTTGATCGAGAAATAAATAAATGGTTAGTCGTGGCTTGCGGAGGATTGTTATACGAATAGTCGAGAGTGCATAGTTTTTACGTCGTATCGTCGTTTCGGAAGACTTCAGACGTTTCGGAAAATGATCGATGTACGAATGCTCGGTCGCTATAGGGACCGAGCCGTGTCCGAGGCTCGGTCGCTATAGCGACCGAGCTGTAATCAAAACACGGCCGCTATAGCGATCGAGCGTGGTTTCGTGACCTAGCTCTTGTTTGTGACCCGGTCGCCATCGCGACCGGGTTTGTGCTGTGGACTGAAATCCATCGTCCAAGCGTCCGAAACAATTGTGATGCTACGATGCTTTTAGGATATTTGGACCTTCGATGATATTGTATCGCTGATTTCTTAAGTCGTTGATTAAGAAATCGTTGATTCCTAAGTCGTTGATTAAGAAATCGTTAATTTCTTAAGTCGTTGATTAAGAAATCGTTGTTTTAAGAAATCGTTGATTTCTTAAATTGTTGATTAAGAAATCGTTGTTTTAAGAAATCGTTGTTTTAAGAAATCTTTGTCTTAAAACAAGATTTTCCCGCGAGTTTTTCGTATAAGTTTTTCGTATACGTTTTCCTTTCTTAAAGTAAATATTTTTTTTACGGATATTTGGATGCCAACTTTGCCTTGTCCGATTTTGACCCCAACAGTGGACACGACCAAGAAGTTGCATGAACAGGTTCGGGCCAACATTGAAGCCAAGACCGAGGGCTACAAATGACTTTCAGACAAGAAAAAAAAAGAAGTGATCTTCCAGGAAGGTGATCTTGTTTGGGTCCATTTGAGGAAGGAACGATTCCCCAAACAAAGGAAGTTCAAACTCATGCCCCGGGTCGATGTTCCATTCCAGATTCTCAGGAAACTCCATGACAATGCTTACCAGCTTGATCTTCAAGGTAAGTATGATATCTCTTCAAGTTTTAATGTTTCTGATTTATCTCCTTTTTGTGCAGGTGATCTGGATTTGTGGTCAATTCCTTTTAAAGAGGGAGGGAATGATAGAACCCAGGACCTGGACCAGGACGTGGAGTAGACTCAGCATGGTGACCAGGACGATCAGATCAGTCCAACTGAGGTTCAGCCATTCAGCCGTACCCGATCATCGGACAGAGCCGTGTACCGGATCGACCCGCATGCACCCGGATGTGACCTAAGGATGGATCCACGACCTGATGACCGAATCAGCCAAATGATATACCATGGATTTCACCCGTTTTCTACCATGGTATACTAGTATTTTATTATATATCTAATGTGTTTTCTACCCTGTTAGGTATGTTTTCAGGTTCAGAAGCGTTTCATGATAAAGTGATGTTTTTGGAGCATTTTGGAGTACAAGAGATAATACACCCGAGTTGACCATTCAAGGACAAGTCGGAAGTCAACATTGCGATAAGAATCGATCGATACTCATCCTGCGTTGTCGATCGATGTAGCTGAGAAGATCCGCGTACTAGAAGATTATAATCGATCGATACACATCTAGTGTTGTCGATCGATATCGAGGACGAAATGGTTTAGCCGACTACTTCACCAAGACTTCACCAAATTACGAGATTGCCCCTGACGAGTTTTTAACCTAATGGAAATGCTTAAATATTCCTGCTAAGTGTTTTTGACGGCAAGCTTTGAAGAGTCTAAGAAACACGTCTTGAGAGACAAAGCAGAGAGTGTGAGAGAGAGACTAGAGTTTTACATGTTTTGAGAGATTGGAGAGATTTGTGAACTCCATTTGTTATTCTACTCTTTATCTATCTATGCAATTCTTTCATATATCTATTGTTATGAATTGCTTAGCTATGTCTGAGTAGTCTACTTGTTAGATCTAGGGTTTAAATAGGTTTGTGGGATTAGCCCCAAACTATAATTGCTAAGTTGTGATATTCATCAAATAGATTGCACCCTAAGCTTGTTCTAAAGTAGCTAACTAGAATATAGATCACTAGGATCTTTGATATCTTGAATTATCTGTTTGAACTAGTATCTTCTTGGAGAAGAGGTAACCGCCCTCCTTTAGATCTAGTGTTCATTATCGGCTCGCGCCTAGAATATCTAGAACCCGTCGATCGATATCCCGACAGGTGAATCGATCGCCGAGCGAAAAGTGTATCGCTCGATATCTCTAAAGGATATCGATCGACTCTTTTTCTGTGTCAACATACGACAGTTGAGGCCAGAGATCTAGATTATTTAACCAGTGAGACATCACTCAGAGTTAAGCGGCTGAGTTCTATAGTATCATGCAAGCAACTTGTCAAGCATTTATAGATATGATAATCTCCATTCCTGAATAAAAGCCCTAAGTCTAGCACTTTTCATTTCATTTGAACACCCCATCATATTGTTAGTTAGAGCAACTACCTTGCTCATTTTAGGAATTGTTATTTACATTTTCATCATTAAAACCAATTTCACCTAGGATTGATTAATTGATTAGATTTAATTGGTTCCCTAGCTCCTCGTGATTCGATCCCTAAGTACTACAGCTGTACCTCTTATTTGAGAGGTAAGCTCTACTGGGTAATTTGAGCACTATCCAATTTGGCGCTGTTTCCGGGGAGCTTTGATCGTCATTAGATTTAATTTTATTATTCTTAGTTTTTTCTTTTATTTACCCCCTTTCTGATTAAAATTTTTCTTGTCTTTTCAGGTACATGCCCAGCAGTACCAGAAGCAATAAGGGAAATCAACTACTATTCTCAGAAGATCCTGCACACTTGGAACGTTCAATCCGAAAAGACCTAGGCTCCGCATCGATCGAAAAACCGCAGTACCGTCGACTGATATTCACGTTCAACCGTCGACCGACACTCAAACAGCACCGTCGACCGATACCGTTCGCCGATCCACATCGTTCAATACTACTCACCGTACATCGATCGATACTAACCCGCGAGGCATGGTTGCAATTGTTATTCTCACGCAGGACCAGAATGAAAACCTGTATGACCAAGATGGTCATCTGCGTAATGCAACAGGTCAGAAGCTAGATGCACATGGAAACATAATCACTGAGCCTGAAGCTAAGGCTACAGGAGAAGCTCAAACACGATCGTTGGCAGACTAGAATCGTCCTGATGAATACTACACCAACAAATCAGCTATTCGACTTCCAGAGATTCAGAAGCCGAACTTCGAGCTCAAGCCTCAGTACTACTCTCTCGTGTCTCAGATACCTTACTCTGGGTTATCACACGAGCATCCTATGGACCATCTGGAAAGGTTCGAGGACCTTATAGCTGCTATTTGTATGGATGGAGAAGCTTCACACTGGGTCAAGCAGCTACCTACAGGATCCTTGACATCCTGGCCCGACATCAAAAACGCCTTCCTGCGTAATTTCTTTGATGAGGCACGTGCTGAAGACTTAAGGAGCAAAATTGTCACTTTCGCGCAAAGCCTGGTGAGACTTTTAAAGACGCGTGGATCAGATTTAACTTTTTTCCAGCGAGACTGTCCACACCATGGATTCAATGAAGTGCAGCTGCTAAGCACTTTCTACAGAGGTATCGCCTTGAGGTATCAGATGGCTCTTGATACTACTAGCGAGGGGAACTTCAACACCAGGAATCCAATAGAGGCTGTGAGACTTATTGAGAACCTAGCCATCATCAACAGCACCAAGAACACTGACTCTGACAAGAAGAAATCGGTTGCAGCCATCTGGGGCAACCAGTCTGTTCAGCTGAAGAAGAAGAGGCTAGAGAAGATGATACAGAGGAAGATGTGAACTACATTGGATGTACTGGATTTTAGAGATATGGAAACCAGAGTGGAAACAGAAACTTTTTTGGCAGTGGTCAGAAGAGTAACTACAACCAGAGTTCACAATATCAGAAACCCTTCACCAACACCAGGAACTACGGCAACTCAGCTTACCAAACCCACCACCACCCACCCAGGAGAGTAAGTTTGATGCCATGATTGATAGCGTTCTAGAAGGACAGCAGAAGCTTACAGTAGACTTCAATGGAAAGATTGATTATGTCTTCAACAATCTGTACAAAAGGATAGACACCATCTGTACTCAAGTTAGGAAGCTTGAGACACAGATTGTCCAAACTGAAGACTCTTTCAGGAGAATAGGAACTTCTAAGGAAGTAGGGGAAGGAAGCAGGAAACACCACGTGAGTGCCATTATAGATGATGGTTTCTGGCAAGTGGTGAAGCATGAGAAGCTACAAGAAGGAGACTTTGAAGTGGAAAGTTCACTAAGTTTCGGAGGATCACAATGGTGTCGATCGACACCAGCTAGTCCACATTGATAGACACTAACGATGTCATTTCCGGATACGACTGATACACTAAAGATGAATCCTTGCTACTGCCAAGTTAACAGTTGCAATTGTAGTACTTGAGATTCAAATCCAGAGGACCAGTCTACACTCTAGTTCTATAAGTTTCAGAATCAAGCTAAGAAGAAGATATGATTTGGTTGAAATAGGCGATAGTAAACAAGCAAAATAAACACGAGATTAATTCAATTAAACAAGAGCTAGCCTAGGGTATTTCATTGGGTGTTGAATTGGAGCCAAACAATTATTCAAGCGCGATGAAGTGCTTTCTAGAACTCGGATCACTCAGCTGGAACACTCCACTGTCATGGTAGTGATCGCTTTGCAGATCGATCTCACCACCTAACTGTCGTTGGGATGAGAATCGATTGCAAGCTTTAGAGAACAGGTCCGATCAGTTCACTTACCACCCTAATATCTACTTTCGCTGATTAGGGATACTAAGCTCATTCAATACATGTCAAGTTATCACCCTAAGCGGTTAACTAGGTGATGAACTAGTGATCTAACATCAAGTGATCAGTTTAATGAAAGCAATAAGATCAGTATGAATGAAGAACAGTTATGGATCGCTTATCTATGTTTAGCTCATGTCTCAACACCCTAAAAACCCTAGGCGAGCAAGGTCACTACTCGATCATGATGCACATAAACAAAGACATAAATCCTGAATAAAATTGCATAAGAACAGAGTATGAAACAATAGGGTTCAGATGATCTTCTCTATGAGAGGATGGATTCTTCTCCCTTACAAGTTGCAGATCGCAATACTCAGTGTTCTCTTGTAAAAACTAGCGTAAAAAAAATAGAAAATAGATAGATGGCGTTTTATATGGAGGCGCCAATCAGAAGAGAAAAAGATTAGGGCAACAAGGCTTTAATTCCTGAAATAGGAGTTTCCATATTCGTCTGGAACAATCTCCGGATCACTCCGTCTGCTTGTTCCGCTTGAGAGAGAACAGTCTCGGGACTGTTCTTTTGAGTGTTCTCCGCAGGAATGCTCCAAAAGGACATCTTTTCATCAGGCACCTTCTCTTCTTTCTTCTGCTAACTCCAGACCTGTAAAAGGTCAAAAGGGACTAGACTGACACGAATTAGTGACTTGAAACAAATGAAAACATATATACAATGATGTGAAAAACACCATATATCAATTCCCCCAGACTTAGATCCTTGTTTGTCCTCGAACAAGGCAAGTATCAAGAACAGGGAGAAAGGTTTGAAAGCGTGGGAACTCGCTTATTCTCAGCAACCATACTCTTACCACAAATCTCTGAACCATACAAGCTGTAGATTAGGACCACACACACTTACTGAGAACCCCCTGATCACTGTTCGAAGATCGTCTCCTTACTCTATATCTCAAACCTGAAAAGGCAACACTTTCGAGACAAAACTCCTTATGTTCAATTAAGATCAGCGTGAGCTTCTTGTCACAGGCTCTACTCAGAGAGAACGGGCTAGGTATAGAACAGGCTAACTTTTATGGTGGAGTTCAAGAGTGTTTAGGGTTTACCAAGAGCGGATGCGGGATATCGCACAAAATGGTCGTGAGAGGACGGCTCCATTGAGGTCCACAGTCCTTACTCATCTCTGCTAATCGGACTGCCCTCCGATAGATCGATCATAAGGCTGCTCTGCGCGATTCAACTTTCCCTTCAGAACACTTCACTGTAACCACCATTACTTTCTCAACTTCCCCAGTGGCATGCATCATAAATTCTTCTCCTTCTCGTCACCAGTAAATCGAAGCAAAAACATAAATAAATAATATATATATATATATATATATATATATATATATATATATATATATATTTTTTTTTTTTTTTTTTTTTTTGAATTACAAATGCTGGGGTGACGAGCAAGGAGGTAACAAGTGATGTATATGATGCCACTGGTGTTTGTTCCTGGACTGTTCTATCCACTTACTTCTCGTTGTTCTCCATGGTATCGGAACAGGCACCTCGGTTGTTCCCTTTCGTTTGGAACATGCACTCCGGTTGTTCTGCCTGCTTCCACTGTGTGAGCATTGATGAGTAAGAACTGCGTCGATCCTTTCCTCTCCGACCTTTTTGCACATATCTGCACATAAAGTACTAGAAAAGCAAATGTATGAGGGTGGAATTAAAGGTCAGGGTTCAAGGTGGGAACTAGCTAAAGATGAGCTAGCCACTCAGGAACAGCAAGAGGGATAAAAATCGGATAAGAAGTCCTGAGTGTAGTTCTCATTCTACCCTGATCTAGTGCCCATGACAAGAAGAATTAGAGTCCAGATTAGGTTCAGATAAAGTGGAGTTAAGTCTGCCCAATGTAACCTGATCGGTATAGAACTTCTGGAGTGTCAAATGAGATAAGTCAGGGTGTTCCAGGTCCATGTGTGGGTCTTTCATCACTGCTAAGGTCACTGAATAAGAAGGTTAAAGCACAAGGTGGTTAAAGAGCATCAAAATAAGGTCCTGATTCCCACAATAGTTTTGACTGACTCGATCCTAAAAAAAAAAAAAAACGACTCGATAAAAACATAAAAATGACACAAGGACTGACTCAAAAAGCACACGAGCGATATAGTACAATCGCTCCCCCAGACTTAGTTCACACCGTCCCTGGTTGTGAAAATAAATCAGAGGAAGCTGAAACAAACCAAACGGAAGCAAATATCATTGAGAAATAAACAGCCAATCAAACCGCTTCCCCTTCCCTTTTTTTTATTTTTTTATTATGTTTTTTTTTTTTTTTTTTTTTTTTTTTTTTCGAGAACTTACCTGGGAACAATCGGCGGAACAACCGCTGGAGTGCTCTCCTGGAGTGATCTCGAATTTCTTGATTTTTTCAACCTGCAAGTTAGTTCCTAGAAAGATAAAGACAAAGAGAAAACAATATTTATACTCACCAGTGGGTTGCCTCCCACCAAGCGCTTGTTTTCTGTCACTAGCTTGACTTCAATGAGCCGATTAGGCTTGAGGGGGATCGCTCAAGGGTATCTCTACACCTTCAGCGATTGTTGTGTCAGCAAGATATGGCTTGAGACGCTGACCATTGACAACAAATTCTCCTCCTCTTGTGTCCAGCAACACAACAGCTCCATAAGGGCGAACCTCCTTAATGGTGAAAGGTCCAGACCATCTAGATTTGAGCTTTCCAGGGAACAGCTTAACCCGTGAATTGAAGAGTAAAACCTGATCGTTCGGAGCAAAGCTTCTGCTGATGATCCGCCTGTCGTGGAACGCCTTGGTCTTTTCCTTGTAGATCTTAGAACTCTCATAGGCCAGATGCCTGATCTCCTCCAACTCGTGGATCTGAATGGTTCGCCTCTCCTTGGCAGGTTTGATATCGAAGTTGAGTAGTTTGACAGCCCAAGCCGCCTTGTACTCTAGCTCAACAGGTAGGTGGCACGCCTTGCCATAGACCAGATGATAGGGGGTGGTCCCTAAAGGGGTCTTGTAGGCTGTTCTGTACGCCCAGAGAGCATCGTCAAGCTTAAGGGACCAATCCTTGCGGGTGGTGTTGACAGTTTTCTGCAGGATGTTCTTGATCTCTCTGTTTGAAACTTCCACTTGACCACTTGTTTGAGGATGGTAGGCGGTTGCAACCTTGTGTTTCACACCATTCTTGCTCAGCAATCCTTGGAACAACTTGTTGATAAAGTGTGTTCCACCATCGCTTATTACCACTCTAGGCACTCCAAATCTTGGGAAGATGATGGAGGTGAACATCTTGGTTACAACTCGCGCATCATTGGTTGGACTAGCAATCGCCTCTACCCACTTGGAGACATAGTCCACAGCAACTAGGATGTACTCATTCTTGTGTGAGACTGGGAAAGGTCCCATGAAATCGATCCCCCAGCAATCGAACACTTCAACTTCCAAGATGTAGTTCTGAGGCATCTCGTTTTTCTTACTTATACTCCCATCCTTTGGCATGAATTGCATCGAGATATGAAGGCGTGAGCATCTCTGAACATAGTGGGCCACCAGAAACCGGCTTGGAGGATCTTGGAAACAGTCTTGAAGGTGGCAAAGTGACCAGCATAAGAGGAACCATGGCAGTGGTGAAGGATCCCTGGAATATCAGCCTCCGGAACACATCTCCTGAAGATCCCATCCTTGCCTTGCCGATAGAGATACGGCTCATCCCAGAAGTAGTGCCTTGCCTCCCTCAGAGAAATTTCCTCTTCTCATTCCCTGTGAACCTCAAAGGCTCTTTCTCAGCTGCCAAGAAGTTGGCAATCTCAGCAAACCATGGAAGGTTCGGGTACTCCTTCTGGATCACTGCAACAAATGATCCTTCTACGCGGGAACAGTCCTTAATGGCAGGTGACGACTGCTCCATGTTGCGCAGACCAATCGCATTGACGTACTCCATCGGTTGTTCCACATCAAGAACTGTCTCATCTGACACTTTCATCCTGGAGAGATGATCTGCCACTCCAT
Source organism: Raphanus sativus (assembly GCF_000801105.2). Classification (NCBI taxonomy): domain Eukaryota; kingdom Viridiplantae; phylum Streptophyta; class Magnoliopsida; order Brassicales; family Brassicaceae; genus Raphanus; species Raphanus sativus. The sequence continues at coordinate 23,519,732 of NC_079517.1, read as the reverse complement.
TATCAACCCCCTTCTTGTCTCTTATCTCTAGATCAACTCTTGGAGCAAGAGAATCCATCTTAAAGCCGCGGTTTTAGCATCCTTCTTCGTGAGCAGGTACTTGAGAGCCGCGTGGTCTGTGTGCACAATCACCCTTGATCCAACCAGATAGGATCTGAACTTCTCAAAAGCGAACACGATGGCAAGGAGCTCCTTCTCTGTGGTTGCGTATCGGCATTGAGCTTCATCTAAAGTTCTGCTTGCATAGTAGATCACGTGAAGCTTCTTGTCTTTACGCTGTCCAAGGACTGCTCCCACTGCAAAGTCACTTGCATCTGTCATAATCTCAAAGGGGAGATCCCAGTCTGGAGGTTGGACAACTGGTGCACTGACTAGAGCTCCCTTGATCGTGTGGAATGCGGCTAAGCAGTCACTGTAAAAGGCAAACTGAGCTTCCTTGCAGAGCAGCCGAGTGAGTGGTCTCGCGATCTTAGAAAAGTCTTGGATGAACCTCCTTAGAAACCAGCGTGTCCCAGGAAACTCCGGATTCCCTTCACTGAAGTTGGTGGTTGCAGACTCATCATGACCTCGATCTTTGCCTTGTCCACCTCAATGCCTTTCTCGGATATCTTGTGTCCCAGAACAATCCCGTCTCTCACCTGAAGTGGCATTTCTCCCAGTTCAGCACTAAATGCTTCTCCTCGCATCGCTTCAGTACCCTGCACAAATTTGACAAACAGACATGAAAGGAGCTTCCATAGACGCTGAAATCGTCCATGAAAACCTCCATTATGTCTTCGATCAGATCAGTAAAAATCGACATCATGCATCGCTGGAAGGTCGCTGGAGCATTGCACAAGCCGAAGGGCATCCTCCTGTATGCATATGTTCCATAAGGGCATGTGAACGTCGTCTTCTCCTGATCATCTGGGTGGATGGGAATCTGAAAGAAACCTGAATAACCATCTAAAAAGCAATAGTAAGGGTGGTTAGCCAATCTCTCAAGCATTTGATCAATAAAAGAAGTGGGAAGTGATCCTTACGAGTCGCAGCATTCAATTTACGAAAATCAATGCACATGCGATGACCAGTAACTGTTCTAGTGGGGATCAATTCATTCTTTTTCATTGGTTTTACAGTGATCCCACCTTTCTTAGGTACTACATGCACAGGACTAACCCACTTACTATCAGAGATCGCATAGATCACACCTGCTTCTAGAAGTTTCATTATCTCTTTCTTTACAACATCTTTAGATTTGGGTTTAACCTCCTCTGATGTTCTACAGAAGTCATCGATTCATCTTCCAGGTGTATTCTATGCATGCACAATCAGGTGAAATGCCTGGTATGTCAGCTAGAGAACCCAAAGCCTTACGATATTTTCCTCAGCTCACACAAAAGCAGAGCAGTCTCTGCATTGTTCAGGTCAGCATTCACAATAACAGGATATGTGGAGTTGGGTCCAAGAAATGCATACCTGAGTCCCTTGGGAAGGGGTTTGAGCTCTACCTTTGGAGCTTTCAGCTCGCTCCATGAGTCATCGGGCTGAGCTGCCGGAACAGTCGGGTTCTGAGGCGTGGTTGTTCCAGTCGATGTGCTGGAGTCACTGTTCTCCCCAGACTTAGATTCGCCACCGTCCTCTCCATACTCCTGGCTGAATCCAGGAACTTGGCATAGGCATCAGCATCACACTCTCTAAGCTTTGCTCGGCTTCAGCTCTGACTAAGGCGAGTTCAAGTGGATCCTCGGTGAGATCTCCTCGATCATTCCTTCATGCGGCTCTAGGGGATCACCATCTTCTTGGACAGTGAAGGTTTGTCCATCCAGCATCGGCTTCTTGAGCATCTGATCCATCTCAAACTTCATCCACATATCTCCAAGGTGGAGATCGATCTTTCCTTGTCGGACATCAATGATAGCTCCACAGTGCAGAGGAATGGTCTGCCTAGGATCAGGGGATCATTGGAGTCTTCCTCGACTTCCAGAACAACGAAATCGGCAGGAACAATGTATTCCCAACCAGAACTTGAAGATCTTCGAGGATTCCAACTGGAGACTTCACAGATCGATCAGCAAACACTAGTGACATCCTGGTAGGCTTGAAATCCGTGTATCCAAGGCGCTTAGCCACAGTATATGGCATGAGATTTATGCTCGACCCTAGATCGACGAGTGAGCATGAGAAGAGTGTTCTGCCAATCTGAACGAGAGAACGAATTTTCCCGGATCACCCAATTCTTGATCCTTCTGTTCTGGAGCACCGCGCTGCACTCCTTAGAGACAATCATGAACTCGCTGTCATCAGATATCTTCCCAGAGATCAATCCCTTGACGAAGCTACGCATGGATGGTATCATTTGGATCGCACTCATCAGAGGGAGCTTGACAGTTAGGTCTTCCAGCATCTTCCTGCACTTCATCTCTTCCTTATCCTTGCGTGTAGCCTTAGCTGGAACAGGGTAGGCACTTTCGGTACACTGAACGAGCAGGAGAAGGTGCTGCAGTCGGTGGAAAACCCCAGCGGGTCGCTCTGCTTCAGGCGAACAGTCTCAGTAGGTTGTTCTGCGTCTTCCTCATCTGTGGGTACAGCTTTAGAAGGCTGATCCGACTCCTTCTGCTTCCCTTTCTCAGCCGATGTGAATCTCCTGGGGTCTAGATCAGGCAGTTGCTTTCCACTCCTCAACCCTACTGCATTGCACTCCTGGGGTTCTTGTCTGTTTTTCCCAGGGAGAGTTCCTTGCTGTCTCTTTCACGTTCTCAGCAGTTGAGCAATCTGAATATCCATCTGTTCTCATATGGCTTGAGACATTGTCATACTTCACACTCAGGTCATTGAACATATGATTCATCCTGGCGTTGATGTCGTTTGTGACCTGGTTCAGTGCTTTCCCTTGGATCTGCTGTCCTTGGAGCAGCTGGCCTCATCTATTGGCGAGGCTCTTCATGTCATCATGCGGAGCAGTCTGAGTCGGTTGTGCAGCTTGCTGATTAACCGGCTGTTTCTGGCTGTGGAACTGAGCATCTGAGCTGGGTTAAGGACAAAGGTTCTTCCCTGATTGCCATAAGGCCTTTGGTATCCACTGTTCTGACCCTGGTTCCCTTGAGCCTTTATCGTCTGGTTTAGGGGCATTGAACAGGTGGGGATTGTTCCTCACGTTAGGGTTCGGGTGATAGTTCTTGAACTGCCATCCTTGCCCATTCACGTAGCTCACTTCATGCTGATCCTCAGCCGACTGATCTGCCTCTGATTGTGCCATCCGCGGTAGCTTTATCCTGTGGAGATTCTTCCTGATGAAGACCTGGTTCTGGTTACTCTTAATCAGCTGATCGACCTTGGCAGAGAGCTCATCAATCTTGCTGTTGTCGATGCTCTTCACCTTCTGAGTGCGATCAGTCTCGCGGTTATTTGTCAGCTGAGCTTGAGGCCATGTTCTCAATCAACTCGAATGCACCTTGAGTAGACTGAGTCATGAAGTCTCCCTTACTGGCTGAGTTCAAAGCGTTCCTGTACTCCCAGCCTACTCCATCGTAGAACACTCCCAGCAGATAATCTTCCTCAAAACCGTGATGTGGGCATTCTCTGCGGTAGACATTGAATCGCTCCCAGCATCACAGAACGGCTCGTCCACCTTGTTTGAAGGTCACGATCTTCTGCTCTCAGAGCTGCTGTCTCGATTTCGTGTAGAAGTGGCTTAAGAAAGCCTCTCGGACTTGTTCCCAAGTGGTGAGTGATCCGGTGGGTGTGAATCAAGCCAGCGAGCAGCTTCCCATCAAGAGAGAAAGGGAACAGAGTACACTTGATGTAATCGGGTGGTACTCCATTCGCTTTAGTGAAACCACACATCTTCTCAAAGTGCTCGATGTGGTCCATCGGTATCTCAGCAGGAAGCCCATTGAAGATCTTCCTTTGCACTGACTTATCAAGGCTGGCTTGATCTCGAAGTCTTGCTTGTGCACGGTGGAGGGGTATGGCAGATCGCGTAGCGGGCAGATTACGCAGTAAATTTCTCTGGCCGATCTGGACCACTCCCTCCTGTTGGTTCGCAGCATTCAGAGCAGCTTGCTCGGCAGCAGCTTGCTGCGCTTGGATCGTCTGCTGCATCTGCTGCATCTGTTGTTGCATGAGTGCAAACGCAGCAGTTGAGATCATCTGGATGATCACCCATGGTCGGTGTTCGTTGATCTCGGCTGTTGACGGTTCTGTCGTTCCAATCTCGCTAGTTCCTCGTTAGAAGCTGATGCAATGGCCCTTGTGCGTTGCTCCGAGTATGTCTACTGGTCATGCAACCTGATCATCAGCTGTGAAACAAAAAAATAGCACGAGTTAGATATCTTAGACTAGATATGAAACCGAAATTAGAGGTAAAAAATCTGGTCCCCG
>NC_079517.1:23479955-23515270 GCF_000801105.2 Raphanus sativus | reverse complement strand
AGGAGAGGAGAACCACGAGGATGGCTAGTACTTAATAAACAACTTAAAAGAAAGATAAAGAAATATATGCAAAGGATAAACATGGGACTTCCTCCCAAGTAAGCTTGTTTTAAGTCTCTAGCTTGACTTTGTGTGCTTGCTAATCACAAGTATCAAAAGGCTGAGCCAATGCACCTTTGGTCCTTCTCCTACAAGAACAAGAAACCAAGTGTGCAAAGGAGCACACTACTCTCCATAGATAATAGACAGATTTTTCATCAAAAAGCTTCACTATAGATGAATCATGAAATATGAGATGCTCTTTGATGTTCAAATAATCATGAGAATCGAATACATTGGTGGGAAGATAAAATCAACTACAGGTTCAAACGATGTCTTAACAAAGTAGTCAACTTTATCTCCATCAACTGAATAATACACAATGTTCATATTCTCATGATTATTTTTGACAAGGGAGTTTCCTATCTCAAGCTAGAGCTTATCCACATCAAGTTCATCCCCTATATCAGCAAGTTTAAGAAGAGGTCTAAGTTCATTAAGAATAAAAAACTCAGATTCGAGATCAAATGAAGCACATAGATAACTCTTGTCAAAACAAGCTTCAATATGATCTCTAACAAGCTTTTCTAATCTAAACTCATCTAGCATCCAAGTTTCACATATCAGATCAAGACATTCATTTATGAGCACAAGAGAATCAAGATCATGGACATTATTCTCACCACAAGGCAAGCAAATTTCCTCAAGTTGAAGTTTTAAAGTGGAAATTTCTATACCTTCCAACTGGAGTGGTGGAATCCAATACATTACCTCTTTAAGGTCATAGGCAACATTAAACTCATACTTTGTAATATCCCTTCCTTCAAGCTCTGCTCGATCCTTAATAAGCTCCAACCGGATCCTTCGTGCTAGGGATGTCTTTGCCGACCCCGGGTACTCCTTCTGAAGCTCATATAACATCACAAGTTGTGCATGTGTGAGTATACTTGCATCAAAGTCATCTTGAATGTGATATTCAAATGTGTCTTCCTCTTCTTGTGGCTTCTCATGGTAGCTTGAAGCCATCACTGCATGAACAAAAGCTAGAACTAAAGGTTAGTAACTATACAAAAGCAAAACAAAGCAAGAAAATAAAGCTTAGTCTCAAGAAAGATTGAAATCCTAATGATAAATCTACTAGTTCCCCGGCAACGGCGCCAATTTGATAGCAGGACTTTTCAAGGGTCCTAGTCAAATGATAGTATAAACGATTGTCGAACCCACAGAGAACTAGTGATCTATAGCACCAAGAATACACAAACTTTCCTAATCTAAGCAAATAGAAAGATGATGATTGGTAACAATCTAAGATCCTAGAAATATAAACAAGGTGATCTCAAATCCAATCTAGAAACTAATGCAAGAACTCAATCAAATACTAAGGTGGACCCATGGTACAAGGGACTTGATTTGGGGCGACTAAGATCCAAACTAGAGTGGCAAGCTATCAATCAAACACTTTCCTTTTGCCTAGACACTAAGCTAAACAAGCTCTATCTCTAGATGAATGTTCTTTTGCTAAAGTAACTCAAGCATCTAATCTCTTAGGTTGATTGTTACTAAAGCAAACATGGAGAACAAGTCTAATAGCAATCTTACCTCCTTTAAAAACAAATCTCTTTGGCAAAGTAAGCTAAAAGCATTGAAGAGTTGGTTCAGGCATTTCATCGAACACCTCTCGGGCGTGAAAGCCTAGAGATCTATTTTAGTATGATCAAGACTAAAATAGCATTGAGAACCCTCAACAAGCAAAGAAAGAAGTAAAACTAAGACTAAACACCCTAGATCTTCACTAATCACCCTTAATCACCCTAGCCCATGAATCCAAAGTATGTCTACTCTCTAATCTTCATGAGAAACCTTAAATCTATGTGAGATTCAAGGTTAATCATGTGAATAAGAAAGAGAAACAAGATATAAGATGAAGATTCCAAAAATCGTTAGATTGATAAAAGATTCAAGCTTTTACAAGAGGAGGCAAAGTCTAGAGAGAAAATGAGATAAAAATAAGATTTCTAGGTCTAAATCTATTTCTAGGAGATGCCAAACTCGAACTGGTTTAACCCCACAAACTAGGGCTAAACCGGACTAAACCGGAATTTAATTAATAATCAAGTCATCTCGGCCAATCGCGGTCTCTCTTCACCCGCGATGTCAACCCGCGTACACCAACCCGGTCTTTTCTTCTTCTTTGTGTGAAAATTACGCCTGAGTAGTTCATCCCGGTGGGTTCTACCCGGTCTTGAGCTCTCACCTCTGTGAGGGATTAAACTCACACCTAGATTTTAGATCAGGTTTTAGGGTTTAGGAAAGGTTAGGGAAAGATAACGTGGGCTGAATCCCGTAATAACTTGTTGAATGAATTTCGATTGTATTGATGATTTTGATAAAAGTGTGATTACAAAAGATGATCTTTGATGATTACAAAGATAATGAGAATGTTACATAGATAAGAATGTTTTTAGAGTATCGAATAGCATATGGGTTGAATCGGATCCATTTCTTTGACTTGCTCTCTCTCCTTAAATAGTCTCAGGTCCCGCTTGATCGTTGCCAACTGGTTCCCGAGATCTTCTCCATTTATTAAGGGATCTGCAACGGCTTCCCCTTGACCGGGTCCTGCGCTTCTTCTTGTTGCGACGTGAGCTTCCTCTTCGTCGTGAGCTCCTTGGTTAGAGTCCTTAGCTTTCAGCCTCCGGCTCCAGCTTAGCTCCTTTTAGGCATCGAACTTGCGATGGGCCTGTCTCGGCCTGTTATCATCTTTTATTATTTGGTGATCAGCTACCGGGCCATATTCGGGCCCAACAGTTGTGAGAACTTGTGTAGCTACCGTTTCAGGGCAGGTACCTTCGGGTTGCTCTGTTAGCTTTCTGTCTATCTCAGCCTTAGTAGCAATGTCGATGCTTGGTTTTTCGATTCCTTCTACGGGTATGATCCGTTTTACGAGGGGGTCTGACGTGGAGGCTAAAGCAGCCAACACATCTGCTGAGGAATTCTCTCCTCGTGGGATTCTTGTTAGCTCGAATTTGTCGAACTGCCTAGTGAGGTTCTGGACGACTTCGAGATATGCCCCCATTCTTTCGTCCCTCGTTTCGTACTCTCCGTGAAACTGGCTAGCTACTAGCTGTGAATCACTATAAGCGTTTAGCTCTCGAATTCCGAGACTTAGGGCGAGTTTCAACCCTGCGATTAATGCTTCATATTCAGCTTCGTTGTTTGAGGCGCTGAATCCGAGCCTATATGACTGCTCGATGGTCTCTCCTGCTGAAGAAGTTAGCCTTAGACCGACACCGGAGCCCTGTTTTGATGAGGCTCCGTCGACATATAGGCTCCACTTTGACGATTTCATTTCGGAGTCTAATAGCTCGGATGCTAGCTCTATGATAAAGTCGGCAAGGACCTGAGCTTTCGCTGCTGCTCGAGGTCTATGCTCAATATCATATTCGCTGAGTTCTATGGCCCATTTAGCCAATCGCCCTGACTGGCTAGGGCTGTGCAATATCATTCGTAATGGTTGTGAGGTCATTACAACGATTGAATGCGATTGGAAGTAAGGTCGCAATTTTCTAGCAGCTGTGACGACTGCTAGGGCTAATTTTTCCATTGCAGGGTACCTTGTTTCGGCGTCTATCAAACTCTTGCTGGTGTAATAGACAGGCCTTTGTTCGTTTTGTTCCTCTCGTACCAGCACGCCGCTAACTGCAGCAGTCGATACAGCGAGGTACATGTATAGTGGCTCTCCTACTACAGGTTTGGATAGGATCGGAGGTTCGGAGAGGTAAGCTTTCAATTGTTTGAAGGCTTCCTCACATTTCTCGTCCCATAGGAACTTCTTATTGTTCCTTAGAAGCTTGTAGAATGGGAGACACTTATCGGTGGACTTGGATATGAATCGATTTAATGCTGCGATTCGTCCGGTCAATCTCTGTACCTCTCTGGTTGTCTTAGGTGACGGCATTTCTAGGAAGGTTGCTATCTGCTGCGGGTTGGCTTCAATGCCTCTTTCGGTTACGAGGTAGCCTAGGAATTCGCCTGAAGGTACTCCGAAGGTACATTTAGTAGGATTGAGCTTCATATCGTACTTATTAAGGATATCGAAGCATTCCCTTAAGTGGGAGATATGGTCTTCTCCAGCTGAGGATTTGACTAGCATATCGTCAATATAGACCTCCATGGTTTTTCCAAGTTGCCCAGCAAACATCTTATTTACTAGCCTCTGTTAGGTAGCTCCTGCGTTCTTTAATCCGAATGGCATAACCTTGTAACAATAGGTTCCTCGTTCGGTTATGAATGCAGTTTTCTCCTGGTCGTCAGGATCCATCATGATTTGGTTGTACCCTGAGAAGGCATCCATAAAGGATAGGATTCGGTGGCCAGCTGTTGCTTCAACCAGGCGGTCGATGTGAGGTAACGGGAAGCTGTCTTTAGGACAAGCTTTGTTCAGGTCTGTGAAGTCTACACAGATTCTCCATTTCCCGTTTTTCTTCTTTACCACTACTGGGTTAGCTAACCAGTCGGGGTAGTGTACCTCTCGAATGGACCCAGCTTTCGTAAGTCGGTCAACTTCGTCGTTAACAGCCTGAGCCTTTTCGAGGCCTAGCTTGCGACGCTTTTGTTTGATCGGTTTGAAAGTAGGGTCTACTTTTAGCTTATGGGTGGTGACGTTCGGATCTATGCCTTTCATGTCGCTGGTGGACCATGCAAAGGTTTTGACATTGCTTTTCAGAAAATCAATGAGCTCCTTTTTTGTCTCAAGAGGTAGCTCGGATCCGATGCTCACCTGTTTTTCAGGATCTGAGTCGTCGATGCAAACTTTTCCAGTGAGGTTCTTGGGGGGACCTCGAATATTTTGTTGCATCTCGCGACCCTCCTGGATCTGTAATTGCTATTGGGGGGATTTTTTGAGGATTTCGAATCCTCCCAAATAGCAGATCCTGGATATCTTCTGGCTACCGTGTACGGTAGCTATCCTTTCAGGTGTTGGGAATTTCACACATTGGTGATACGTCGAGGCTACTGCCTTCATTTTGTGAATCCAGGGTCTTCCCAGGATTGCATGGAACGGGGAAGGTCTGTCGATGACTACTAAGTTGGTCATTTTCATTATTCCGCCAGCTATGACTGGGAGCTTGATAGTCCCCAATGAGGTAGCTGTTTCTCCGGAGAAGCCTACGAGAATAGCTTTCTGGCCGATAATTTCGTAGTCGTCTATTTCCATCCCTTTTAGGGTGTTGTAGAAAATAAGGTCGACAGAGCTTCTTGTGTCTATCATGAGTTTAGGGACCTCGTATCCTGCGATGTTCAGGGTGACAATCAACGCATCATCGTGAGGTCTGTCAAGGTTTGAGAACTCGCTTTCCCAGAAAGAAATCTTAGTATTGGACTCGGGTTTGGGAGGCTTAGGTCCAGTGTTAGACACAGCCTTCCGTACGTGATCCTTAATGGAGTTGACGGAGTCTTGACATATGTCTGATCCTCCAAGGATACAGTCCACCCTCGAGTCGGGGCTCGATTGAGGGGATGGTTTGCTCAAGAGAGCTTCAACTTGTAAACTTTTTCCTTGGGGGAATTTTCCAAGAATCAACTCGACTCTTTTCTTGGGAGCTGGGGGTGGCGAATCGGTCTCCTTCTCGGGTGACCTCTCGCGCTTTGGAGAGGTGTCTCTGGGACCTCTTTTCTGATAAGGTGGTGGCTTTTTAAGGTCCACTCCCTTTATTTCTCCGGCTGCGAATTTAGCTGCCAGATGTCGTTGGAGGTCCCAACATTCCTCAGTTGAGTGCCCTTCTCTATCATGATAAGAGCAATGTTTGTTTTTATCAAAGCCTTTTGACCAGGGAGTTTTGTTTGCTGCGGCGACAGGTTTCTCTTCCTTGTCCTCTTCGATTGCGTAGGAATGTTCTCCCTGGGTTTGGTTATTTCGGGGGTTCCCCCTTTTATGAGGTCCCTTTGCCTTAGAGGATTCACCTTTCGAGTGATTCTGAGGCTTCTTGTGGAGTTTATCCAATGCGGCTGTCTCCTCCTCCAAAGTAATGTATCTGGTGGCTTTATGAAGAGCATCATCGATAGTTGGAGGAGTATTGAGTGTTAGCTCTGACCAGAATTTCGATTTATAGAACAGACCTCTCCTAAGAGCCTCGATGGCGACTAGGTCGTTAGGATTTGAGAGCTTAGTTCTTATTGCCCTGAATTTCTCGATGTAGACTCGTAGTGAGTCCCCCATTCCTTGTCTGACCTTCCAAAGGTCGGCCTCGGAGGCTTGTTTCAGGATATGGGTCGAGTACTGCTTCATGAAGGCGTTAGTTAACTGATCGAAACTATCTATCGAGGCTGGTTCGAGACCAGAGAACCACTCAAGGGCTGTTCCGACCAGGTTTTCGGCAAACGTCCTGCAGTAACCTGCTTCACACTCTTCCTGTTTAAATGGGCTTTAACGATTGCCAGTCGGAAGGCTTTAAATAGGCCTTTGGGTCAGAGGTCCCATCATACTCGGGAATTCTGATTTTTCGGGTATCTCTTATGTAGGCGCTGGCAATTCTGTCAGTGAATGGAGTTCCACGGGTTTCTTCGATCAAGCTATCGATTTCGGGAGCTGAGCTCGTAGCTTTATGGACTTGAGCTCCCAATTTTTGGAGAGCTGCATGAGTTCGTTCCATATATCTACGGATACCTTCAGGTCCTTCCATGGGGAGGACATTTGGGTCGTTATTAGGTACCCGACGGGCAGGTTCCTGACGGAATCGTGTGGGCTCATCCTCCCATGCAGCTGGTGGGCTAAATCGCTCACCAGCTCTTGGGTTATCAGAATCTATCCGATGATACCCGTCCCCATTCGGGGTTGAGCCTTTTGTTTGATAAACCGGAGCTGCTGTTCTGCCTCCAGATGGGAAGGATACTCCTGCCCCGGACCTAAAATCAGGTGGCGGAGGAGGTAGGCGAGAGCTCCGATCAGCGACCTGACTGGGTGTGGAACTGGTTGTTGCCACGTTGCTTCCCATAGCACTGGTGATAGGCGGGTTAAACACGGGAGCTGTCCCGGTATGAGGTGTCTGGAAAGCAGATCCGCGTCCTTCCGGAACAGTGCTATCAGGGGAAAAGTCTAATCGTCCTCGGGGAACGAGGGATCGGTCAATCGATCTCGGAAAGTGACCCCCGGAGCTTGACGTTGCGGTGGTTGGGTTGTTGCGTTTAGAGATCTAGTTATCTCTTCGAATCGTTGCTGACGAGCAGCTAGCTGATGCATCGTACGCTCACTTTCCTGAGCTTTGTCTACTAGTTGCATCATCATCTGACGAATCTCAGAAAGCTGAGCCTCCGTTTGATTCGGAACGGCTTGCTGTTGAGGATTCTCAGTGATTGGAAGCCCGGGGGCGGTTCCACTTGACGATCTCGGGTTAGTAGCTCCGGTTGTGGTCTGGCTCGTTCGAGTGCCAGCCGGAAGCTGTTGCCCAGATCGGTGGTCGCCACGTCGAGGCTCCGTGGTTATGAGACTGGAGCCTCCGTCGTTCGGTGAGCCATCGCTCTGAATCGGGAGGTTAAGGTCAGACGGATTTGTGGTCTGATCGGTAGGATTCATCCTCAAGTTAGAGTAAGGGATTCGATTGTTTCGTCCCCACAGACGGCGCCAATTGTGAGGGATTAAACTCACACCTAGATTTTAGATCAGGTTTTAGGGTTTAGAAAAGGTTAGGGAAAGATAACGTGGGCTGAATCCCGTAATAACTTGTTGAATGAATTTCGATTGTATTGATGATTTTGATAAAAGTGTGATTACAAAAGATGATCTTTGATGATTACAAAGATAATGAGAATGTTACAAAGATAAGAATGTTTTTAGAGTATCGAATAACATATGGGTTGAATCGGATCCCTTTCTTTGACTTGCTCTCTCAACTTAAATAGTCTCAGGTCCCGCTTGATCGTTGCAACCTGGTTCCCGAGATCTTCTCCATTTATTAAGGGATCTGCAACAGCTTCCCCTTGACCGGGTCCTGCGCTTCTTCTTGTTGCGACGTGAGCTTCCTCTTCGTCGTGAGCTCCTTGGTTAGAGTCCTTAGCTTTCAGCCTCCGGCTCCAGCTTAGCTCCTTTTAGGCATCGAACTTGCGATGGGCCTGTCTCGGCCTGTTATCATCTTTTATTATTTGGTGATCAGCTACCGGACCATATTCGGGCCCAACAACCTCCGCCTTGGATCAACTTTGTCTTCTTCTCAGCTTCACCATCTCGTCGGAATCAAGCCCACGTTAAAGTACCGGTGCTCAGCTGCTCGTCATCTCCCACGGCTCCAAGTCGGAGACTTCATCCTCTTCGTGAATCAAGCGCGAGCCCAACTCGTCTCCTCCGTTGCCGTGATGCTTCGCGAGCCTCACCACGACCAAGCTTCAGTGTTCCGTCAAAGCTCTCCACCGCATCGCATCTGTGCTCAGAGTCGCCCTAGGATCTCTTATTCAGGTCATCTCCTCGCCGTGCTGCTCTGTCGTTGTTGCCGTGCTCGTCACCGGAATAAGCTTCGCCGCCGTCGTGCTTCAGATCCGGTGAGAGAGAGAGCTCGTGTTTCTCATCAATGGAGATCTCTTCGTTTGTTGCAACTTTGGTCCCTGGACTTTGGATAACTTTCCTTTTCACCCAGAACTTCTTAAATTGCAGAAAGAACCCTCGAATTGACCCATAAACTTCTGATTGTACCAATTAAACCCCAGCGAATATTGGTAAATTGCAGCCCTGGTCCCTGAACTTCCGGATGCTTACACATCGGTCTCAAAACTATTGAACTTGCAGAAAAGTCCTAAATTGAGCCCCAAAACTTCCAATTGTGCACTCCAAATTATGTGATATGCAAATGAACAATCTAATGCAATATATACTCCTAATATGCAACTCCATGACTATAATAAGCTAAAATGTGAATCTAAAACTCAATAAAATCATGAGATATCAACTCCCCCACACTAGTCCTTTACTTGTCCTCAAGTAAACTTTCAAGAACTAAGGAGGAGAGGTTTGAAAAGAGGGATTTCATAACCAAAAGATGCTCTTCTTAGCTCTCATCCTAACAACCTTGCATAATCATAACAACTAGCTAGAGCAAAACTTCCATTCTTCTCTAAATTTTCTAGGCCTATTCAACTCTTTTGATCTCTACACTCATCATCATGATTCCACAAACCACAAATCCAACAACTCCCTAACAATCTTTAAGCAAACTCAATAGAAAATCTTGCATATGGTCAAAAGGTCCAAGTCATTTGGTTTGGTAAGAAAATGTTTCAGTTCAAGGTGAAATAAAAAGTTCAAAGCAATCTTTAAAGGTGGTGGTTCACTCTCAAATCAAAGTAGCTTTGGTAATGCACATAATATATCTAAGAAATGGAATCAACTCATGCATACAATGTTCAATCTCCATTGTCCTACCCTTTCCCACATATATTCAAGCTCAAATTTAAATTTCAAATGCCAAAACCCAACTCTCATCACTCACCCAAAGATTTCCCAAAGAACTCAAGACATTTTCTCAATTAGAACTCTTTCTTTATGAAGTCAATCAAGGGATTTTTACACTTTTGAACACTTTTTAGTTTTTTCTAAACTTTGTTAGCCCCCTTTTTTCATTTTTTTTTTAATTTTGCTTTCTTTTTTTTTTTTGGGGGCCAAGACATTCAATGCAAGAGCCAAAGATCATATTTTACTATCCCTTGAGACTTAGATTTCACTCTAGAGTTCTAAAAGTCTAAACTTTTCTTTCACAACCAAATAATACTCCCAAAATAAGCTTCACAACACTCACCACCCCATCCTAAATGCTAGACAAAAGAGTGTCTAATCTAGCTAGAATGTAGACTAAGCATTGTCGTTCCCAATGCTCTCAACATTATGCACATGCAAAGCTTTCTAAAAAGGCCTCACTCAACAATCAATGATGGCTTGAAAGAAAGCTTGGGTTTAAGGTATGGAGTACCACTTGAAATTGTCAAGAAGATCGGTCAAAAAGGATGAGACAATTCAAGTGTGTATAAGCCATGACTCAGCACACAAAGGACCATAAGCAAGAGACATTGAGTTTAAATAAGACAGGAGCAATCTTCAAAGAGAGAGTTTCAAACAATCCAATGAGTTTCAAGAAGAGGATTCAAGGCACAAAGTCTACAATCTATCAAGAGAATGCTCAATCTAGTTGTCATGATTACAAAGGTTGCCAAAATGAGAACTTAGCATGAGCATCTTTACAAGGTAAAATCATCCCTTTATGCATGAAGGCAACCTATATGAATGCTTCTAGACTCAATCCTAAAATGCAAATGATGCAACTAAATGCTTCTTTTTGTGTTTTTCAAAAAATTTCAAATTTTATGGGTTTTCTATGCAATAACTATATACAATGCATGCTAAATGAAAAGAAACACAAGAACATCAGTAACTTGCACCTCCCCCACACTTAATTCACACAGTCTCTTGTGTGAAAAGTGGAGAGAGATGACCAAAATAAAGTCTAAATGCAAATGAAAATGATATATACAATGGAAGGTGAAGGAGTACCTCTATGGAGCATGGGGAGTGAATTGGTGTCTAGTGAGCAATGTCTGGCCACCATTCACCTCTTGTCTAGCATTGAGACCCAACCTGAAAACCTCAACCATACTTAATAAACAACTTAAAAGAAAGATAAAGAAATATATACAAAGGATAAACATGGGACTTCCTCCCAAGTGAGCTTGTTTTAAGTCTCTAGCTTGACTTTGTGTGCTTGCTAGTCACAAGTATCAAAAGGCTGAGCCAATGCACCTTTGGTCCTTCTCCTACAAGAACAAGAAACCAAGTGTGCAAAGGAGCACACTACTGTCCATAGATAATAGACAGATTTTTCATCAAAAAGCTTCACTATAGATGAATCATGAAATATGAGATGCTCTTTGATGTTCAAATAATCATGAGAATCGAATGCATTTGGTGGAAAGATAAAATCAACTACAGGTTCAAACGATGTCTTAACAAAGTAGTCAACTTTATCTCCATCAACTGAATAATACACAATGTTCATATTCTCATGATTATTTTTGACAAAGGAGTTTTCTATCTCAAGCAAGAGCTTATCCACATCAAGTTCATCCCCTATATCAGCAAGTTTAAGAAGAGGTCTAAGTTCATTAAGAATAAAAAACTCAGATTCGAGATCAAATGAAGCACATAGATAACTCTTGTCAAAACAAGCTTCAATATGATAAAATGCATTTGATAGCAGGACTTTTCAAGGGTCCTAGTCAAATGATAGTATAAAAGATTGTCGAACCCACAGAGAACTAGTGATCTATAGCACCAAGAATACACAAACTTTCCTAATCTAAGCAAATAGAAAGATGATGATTGGTAACAATCTAAGATCCTAGAAATATAAACAAGGTGATCTCAAATCCAATTTAGAAACTAATGCAAGAACTCAATCAAATAGTAAGGTGGACCCATGGGACAAGGGACTTGATTTTGGGCGACTAAGATCCAACCTAGAGTGGCAAGTTATCAATCAAACACTTTCCTTATGCCTAGACACTAAGCTAAAGAAGCTCTATCTCTAGATGAATGTTCTTTTGCTAAAGCAACTCAAGCATCTAATCTCTTAGGTTGAATGTTACTAAAGAAAACATGGAGAACAAGTCTAATAGCAATATTAGCTCCTTTAACAACAAATCTCTTTGGCAAAGTAAGCTAAAAGCATTGAAGAGTTGGTTCAGGCATTTCATCGAACACCTCTCGGGCGTGAAAGCCTAGAGATCTATTTTAGTATGATCAAGACTAAAATAGCATTGAGAACCCTCAACAAGCAAAGAAATAAGGTTTCTAGGTCTAAATCTATTTATAGGAGATGCCAAACTCGAACTGGTTTAACCCCACAAACCAGGGCTAAACCGGACTAAACCGGAATTTAATTAATAATCAAGTCATCTTGGCCAATCGCGGTCTCTCTTCACCCGCGATGTCAACCCGCGTACACCAACCCGGTCTTTTCTTCTTCTTCGTGTGAAAATTACGCCCGAGTAGTTCATCCCGGTGGGTTTTACCCGGTCTTGAGCTCTCACCTCCGCCTTGGATCAACTTCGTCTTCTTCTCAGCTTCACCATCTCGTCGGAATCAAGCCCACGTTAAAGCACCGGTGCTCAGCTGCTCGTCATCTCCCACGGCTCCAAGTCGGAGACTTCATCCTCTTCGAGTCCCCGAAAACGGCTCCAATTTGATAATTGGACTTTTCAAGGGTCCTAGTCAAATGATAGTATAAAAGATTGTTGAACCCACAGAGAACTAGTGATCTATAGCACCAAGAATACACAAACTTTCCTAATCTAAGCAAATAGAAAGATGATGATTGGTAACAATCTAAGATCCTAGAAATATAAACAAGGTGATCTCAAATCCAATCTAGAAACTAATGCAAGAACTCAATCAAATACTAAGGTGGACCCATGGGACAAGGGACTTGATTTTGGGCGACTAAGATCAAAACTAGAGTGGCAAGCTATCAATCAAACACTTTCCTTATGCCTAGACACTAAGCTAAACAAGCTCTATCTCTAGATGAATGTTCTTTTGCTAAAGCAACTCAAGCATCTAATCTCTTAGGTTGAATGTTACTAAAGCAAACATGGAGAACAAGTCTAATAGCAATCTTAGCTCCTTTAACAACAAATCTCTTTGGCAAAGTAAGCTAAAAGCATTGAAGAGTTGGTTCAGGCATTTCATCGAACACCTCTCGGGCGTGAAAGCCTAGAGATCTATTTTAGTATGATCAAGACTAAAATAGCATTGAGAACCCTCAACAAGCAAAGAAAGAAGTAAAACTAAGACTAAACACCCTAGATCTTCACTAATCACCCTTAATCACCCTAGCCCATGAATCAAAAGTATGTCTACTCTCTAATCTTCATGAGAAATCTTAAGTATATGTGAGATTCAAGGTTAATCATGTGAATAAGAAAGAGAAACAAGATATAAGATGAAGATTCCAAAAATCCTTAGATTGATAAAAGATTCAAGCTTTTACAAAAGGAGGCAAAGTCTAGAGAGAAAATGAGATAAAAATAAGGTTTCTAGGTCTAAATCTATTTATAGGAGATGCCAAACTCGAACTGGTTTAACCCCACAAACCAGGGCTAAACCGGACTAAACCGGAATTTAATTAATAATCAAGTCATCTCGGCCAATCGCGGTCTCTCTTCACCTGCGATGTCAACCCGCGTACACCAACCCGGTCTTTTCTTCTTCTTCGTGTGAAAATTACGCCCGAGTAGTTCATCCCGGTGGGTTCTACCCGGTCTTGAGCTCTCATCTCCGCCTTGGATCAACTTCGTCTTCTTCTCAGCTTCACCATCTCGTCGGAATCAAGCCCACGTTAAAGCACCGGTGCTCAGCTGCTCGTCATCTCCCACGGCTCCAAGTCGGAGACTTCATCCTCTTCGTGAATCAAGCCCGAGCCCAAGTCACATCCTCTGTTGCCGTGATGCTTTGCGAGCCTAACCACAACTAAGCTTCGGTGTTACGTCAAAGCTCTCCACCGCATTGCATCTGTGCTCAGAGTCGCCATGGGATCTCTTATTCAGGTCATCTCCTCGCCGTGCTGCTCTGTCGTTGTTGCCGTGCTCGTCACCGGAATAAGCTTCGCCGCCATCGTGCTTCAGATCCGGCGAGAGAGAGAGCTCAAGTTTCTCATCAATGGAGATCTCTTCGTTTATTGCAACTTTGGTCCCTGGACTTTGGATAACTTTGCTTTCACCCAGAACTTCTTAAATTGCAGAAAGTACCCTCGAATTGACCCATGAACTTCTGATTGTACCAATTAAACCCCAGCGAATATTGGTAAATTGCAGCCCTGGTCCCTGAACTTCCGGATGCTTACACATCGGCCTCAAAACTATTGAACTTGCAGAAACGTCCTCAATTTAGCCCCAAAACTTCCAATTGTGCACTCCAAACCTTGTGATATGCAAATGAACAATCTAATGCAATATATACTCCTAATATGCAACTCCATGACTATAATAAGCTAAAATGTGAATCTAAAACTCATTAAAATCATGGGATATCACACCTGCCGAGGGAGGTCCTTCGCTGCCGGAGGTATTGCGCATTGCACCTGTTCTCCGCGGAAAGGTACGTTGTCCAGATTTTAACTTATCCTTTCGCTTTGATTTTATGCTTGTTAACACGACTTTCCCTCCGAGGCCGCTCGTCTTGCCAGGGAGCTCGGAGAAGCGCAGGGCCAGATATCCGAAATCCAGGGTACAATGATGGCGCTTACGGATTCCTGCACTGCTAAGGTGTCTGGGCTTGAGGGGCATGTTGGTGAGCTTGAGAGAGATCTTGGGAAAACAGAGAGTGCTTTGATCAAGGAGAAGAAGACCAGGAGGCAAAGGCTTCGGAAGTTCGTCGACTTCAGCGTCAGATCGAGACCAGTGAGGACTTGACGCTTCGTAGTGCTGATGATGCCATGAGTGCTTTGCGTGCCGGGTTCCAGTCCCATTTAGCGGGTTTTGTTGAGATCATGGGCTCCTTAGAGATCGTTTACCGCAGGGATCTGATCTCGGCAAGCATTGATGGCGGGATGGCGGTTGTTCGTGCGCTCAAAGACGATCCTTCTTCGTCTCTTCAGTCCGAGGAGGATAGCTTATCGGCCCATAGGTCCGAGTTAAGATCCGTGGACAGGGACTTCGAGCTTCTGCTGTCCGATCTGCGATCTGAGTGCGTTATGGAGCGATCTGCGGAGGATGCCGAGAAGCCCGGTTCGGCGACTGGAGAGTACGGTGATGACGCCGCCCCGAGCGAGGCAGGTGAAGGAGACGTCTAGGTTTAAGGTTATGGTCTTTGGTTCAAGTGTTTTCTAAGTTTAAGTTTGTTCCGGCCTTTAAAGGCCGTGTTTTTATTTTCGGGACTGGCCACTTGTGGCTTCGAATCCCTACCGCATTACGGTTTTTAATCAATGAAATTTAGATTTGCGTATTTATGAGAACTTCTATATATCGAAGTTTGAGGGACAGGGTATGAGTTGTCGTCTCATTCCTGCCTTTCAGACGATGACCGTATCCATCGCGTGTACAAAGCGAGATTTTCCGCGGTTTATGAATTTACGCGAAGGTTCGTAGAACGGACAGACATAACTGAAGAGACAAATTTTAGGATCTCGTATCGAGCGTCGATACTATGCCTATGAGATGTTAAGTACCAGCAAGGCTGGGTTTAGAGCAAGACCTAGGTTTACTCTCGGACTGAGGCTATGCGATGACAAATCAGCTTTCGTTTTGCCTGTTTGCGATTTTAACCTGACTCGTACCGTTTTAAAATCCGTGAAGTGTTATCGGCTTATATGATTTGTCTGAGTACGAATCGAAGCTACTTCCTTTACGAAGCGCTTAGACAAAATTTCGGTTTTCTTGTATAGCGCGCTATGTTATCCTTGTCGGATGTAAGAGAGCCTACCCTTAGGTGCCTTGTCTGTTTAGGACGTTAGAGTTTGTTTGTTGTGATCAGCAACAAAGACATGATGCCGTTTTGTAGGCGTTTTAGAAGTTTTGTATGAGAAAAAATTTATTCGGGCACGAAGCGACGTCTCGCAGTGCGGTGAATGAATTTTTCTTATGCCATAAAAGAGTTACGGGCTTTTGGATAGCGTAGTTTAGACCGCGAATTGTCTTCGGGTGATAATTTTCTAGATGTGATAATCGTTTTGGTGGATGCTGGATCCGTTGTTTGTTTGCGAAGAGTTTCGGAAATTCGGAGTCTTTGTTTGTAAAGAGTTTCGAAAATTCGAGTCTTTTTTTTTTAAGAATTTCGAAAGTCGTGGGAGTATACGAGTATACGCACCCCGCTCCCCCCCCCCCCCTTTAAATCAGGGGGATAGCTGAACCCGGGGGTTAGCGAGTTGCCTACGTACCCCTTTCCGGGGATCAAGCTGTCACTACAAGAAATATCGGTATTGGTAGCACACGAAAAATGCTACTATAGGGCTTTAGTAGCGTTTTTGTAAACGCTCTGACAGCCGCAGCTATGGTAAACCCCCTCCTATCGTAGCATTTTTCGTGTGCTATAAAAATTAGATATCATAGCATTAATCATGCGATATAAATTAGCATTTTATAGCTTTTAATTTGTGCTATGATGTTCTTTTTATAATTTTTTACTGCTGTAAAATATTTAATATTGGCATAAATACAATAATTCTATAATTAAAAATAAAATAATTAAATTAAATAAAATTTAATTAAAATTTAATTGTTAAAAATTCAATAATTAAAATTAATACGAAAATTAATTCATAATTAAAAATTAAAATTTATTTATTAATTTTAATCATCATACAAAATAACTAAAGAACACATTAAAGCAAAAGCCAAAAATAGATTACAAACATTAAACCAAAACCCAATTAACCTAGACCTAAACCACCATTCCCCGAGCTTCCGCCTCCAGTTCCGTAACCCTAATCCTCCGCCTCCAGCTCCGTAACCCTAATACTCCGCCTCCAGCCTCCATAACATAAACCTCAAGCCTCTGTTCGTCCTCTTACTCCAGGCTCCAACCTGAACAACATTTAAAAAACTGAACTTTAAAACAGATCCAAAGATCACTGCTTCTCTACACAAGCTTAAGTAAGAACATTGGATAAAATAGGGAACTTTACAATCTAAAACAAACAGAGAGAGACAGATGCAGCGACGAGCCACACCCTCAGCCATATCCTCTGTTGTCTTGCTCTCTCGGTCGTCGCACCACCACCTTCAGTTATCACAGTACCATTTCGCAGATCTGGAAACAAAAAAAAAACAAATCTAAAAACAGATGAGTAGAAGAGAAGAAACAAAAGAACATTAAATCAGAAGAAAAAAAATCACGAAGATGAATGAGGAAGAGGAAAAAAAAATATTTTGTAGATAGAGATTGAGAGATTGAGAGAGAATCTATGGAGAGAATGAGTTTTCAGAAGAAAAAAGATAAAGGTAAAGAGAGACAGACCCTGTCGACAGAGAGTGAAAAAAAAGAGAGAGAGAGAGAGCATGGTAAGATTTCTTCCGTTGGATTAAATCCAATCCAACGGTAAATGATGTGATCCGGGTATATCAATATTAGTGGTCCACGATAATTTCTTTGTTTGTTTTTATCTTTTGGTAAATTTATATGGTAGTTTCTATGTTAGATAATACAAAATTATGATTTTATGTTTTGGTTTCAGCATTAAAACTCAGTTTTTATTAAAATGTTAATGTTTGTGATATAACATTTGAACTATAGTATAGGATTTGAACTATATATATTTAAGGTTTAGTTTAGAATATAGAAATACAAGGTTAAGATTTAAAATTTGAAAATTAACTTTTGTAAGTATTGGATAGTATAAAACTAGGAATTTTTAAAATTTTAAGAATTGATGTTACAAATATTAGATTAGACTAATGACTCTGTATGTGGGATTTAAATTTGGGGTTTAGGGTATTAGGTTTAGAGTGTAGATTTAGGTCTAGTGTTTGAAGTTTAGATTTAAATTTGAAATTAGATTTTTATTAAATTTTAAGTTTTAAGTTTAACATTGAAGTTATATTATGAAAATATTAAAGTGTATGTTTAGGACTTAAAAACATGTTTGGGGTTTAAGGTTTAAAATATGTTTAGGGTTTAGGGTTTAGAGTGTTTTTTTTTTGAAATACAAATTACAAAATACAAATAAACAAAAAATTATATTCGTTAAATTTATAAAATATATAGTCAAACATATAAATTAAAATATAATTATTTGCAATAAACAATGATTTTTATATCTATTTAATTATATAAATATATGGTCGTATTTAAAATATTTTATACCAAAACTCCAATTATCATATATATGTTGCATTTTGATCTATAACTAAAATTTTATATTCATTAAATTCTAAAATATACATCCTTGCTCATGCCTATACACAATTCAAACAACTTCAATCTCAAAGACTTGAACCTATTTATGTTATATGTAAATCTAAGACAGAAATACTCATACATAGAGAGCTCAAGTTCAGACAGAAACAGATCACTTCTTTTTAGTCTCTTCTTTTACAAATACATAAGCATCTTCCTTTCCTTCATAGGAGGTTCCACTGCTTTCTGAGCAACAAATGCAAACCCACTAGAGTCACCTCTCCACACACAGCCTTAAACAAACAGAACTCCTCCAATTCAATAAGACCAGGCAAAGTCTCAGATCAGAGAAAGACCAGCCAAAGTCTAAAACAGAATAAAACAACAAACCATAATCCTTAATAACGAGCTTCTCCATTAATTTCTTCACGAGTTCCTCTGCATCGAGTTCTGCTTCTCACTCTGTCTTGGACCTGTCTCAATGCCACTACATCTCTAACTCGTCGCTGCAACGAGAAGATACATGTAACACATTTTTTCAAACTATAAGTTTGATGGTCATCATAGGTTCAACACTAACACAAGTTATTCATCTAGATTTCTTACTATTTTCGAAAGAAGAGAGCATATACTATGTTCTACCCTGATTCCACATGTCCATAGCTCCCATTACCCGAGAGTCAACAATTATATATCACTGAATGAGTTTCATACCCAGGGCTTGAGATTAAGTCAAGAAGAAGGCAAGGCATTGCACTAGAGGAAGGCAAGGCATTGCTCCTTTTTCTTCTGGAAGCTTTCCTTCTAACCGTGTAAACAGAGTAAGGCTCAGTAACCTTCTTGTCACCAACACCTAAAGCATAACACAGTTCTTAAAACTTCAGCATAAGGAACACGATGATGACACCCAACCCAAAGAGAATCTAAAGATGCTTCCTTTCAATTCCTTAAAAGCAACCCCATGTATGTATCAAGAATCTAATACACAAAACCATAGACTTGAGCTCAAATTCAATTCAAATGAAAGTAGATATTCTAGAACTAAATTCAAGCAAACCCATTGTAAGTGAAATCAATTACTCTCACCAGAGCGAGACCGAGGCGGCGCAGAGGCAGGAAAACCTAGATCGGCAGACATACGGCAAGTTACGGGTCTAACACTTGTGGAATTGGACCGGGAAGCATCTGGTTTTATTGACATCACCGGGTTGCAAGGGAGGAGAAGGCGTAGGGGCCGCCGGAGAAGCTAGACCGGCAAACGTACGGCGAGTTAAGAGACTAACGGACTTAGAAACTCTTCCGGTTCCAGCAACAACCTTTGAAGAGTTATTGACATCTTGGGTTTTCTCCTTTAGCGAGGTTTGATCTACTAATATCTTGAGAGAAGAAGTGAGGCCCCGTATTCTCGAATTTGACCGACGAAGAAGAAGATGGATGCTGGGGAGTTTTGGAGATGGTGTCTGTGGATTGAAAACGGAAAAAAGGACTTCGAAGAAAGAAAAATTCCCAGAAACCAAAAGTTTTGGTGTCAAAACCAAAATTTAGCTAAGTCTTGGCGCTTCTAAGTGTTACCAAAAACAAAAATTGGTTATACAATGGACTTCTGGTTTCCCGCTTAATGAAAATATTTCATAGTGTTGATTTAGTGCTATGGTAGAATTGGCATCCAAAATTGTCACTTTTTAATAGCAGTTAGTGATTTCGTGCTACCGCGAACTGCTACTAATACTCAAATTTCTTGTAGTGTGTCTTGTAGTTCTTTGATTGCGATGTTTTAGTGATAATATTTTTTTGAGATGCATGATGTTCCAAGTTCTTGGGATTTTCACACCTTGCATGTTTTCTATTTCGTAGGAGCCGGGCCGGACGACTTTTATAATCTTGTATGGTCCCTCCCAGTTTGCTCCTAGCTTTCCTGCGTTTCGTTCGGCAGTGTTCTGGAAGACTTTGCGCAAAACTAAGTCTCCTACATGAAATCGGCGATTTTGGACGTTGGAGTTATAGTATTTTGCGGCTGCATGTTGATAGTTTTGGATTCGGGTCAGGGCCCGGTCTCGTTTCTCGTTGACGAGATCGAGGTTATCCATTAGCATGGCATTGTTTTTTTCTTCCTGTTCCGGAAGAAGTCGTCTACGGATTCCGGGAAATTCAACCTCTGCGGGAATCATGCATTCGGTGCCGTATACAAGGGCGAAGGGTGTTTCTCCCATTGCACGCCTCGGGGTTGTGCGATGTGACCTGAGAACTCCTTCGAGTTCCTCCGCCCATCTTCCTTTCTTTTCATCCAAACGTTTCTTAAGTCCGTCAAGGACGGTCTGGGAGTCGATTTGTTTAATCGTATCTTCCATTTTTCGCAAAATGCTTCGAAGCGAGTATAGATGAACTGGGATCCGTTATCCGTTACTATTTCGTACGGGACTCCATGTCTGCAGATAATTTTTTTCCATACGAAATTTTCGACTTGGATGTCCTTTATACTTGCGTATGATTCGGCTTTTACCCATTTTGAAAAGAAATCCGTGAGGACCAGCAGAAAACATTTTTGCTTGGAATTGTGAAGAGGCCCTACGATATCCTTAGCCCAGCGCATGAAAGGGAATGGTGACGTAATGGAGGAGAGTTCTTCCGCACGTTGCCGAATAGTCGGAGCGTGCCTCTGGCATTTTTTCACTTTTTTGTGTGAATTTTTCGCAGTCTCCGATCATCGTTGGCCAGTAATACCCATGGCATTTGATTTTTACGGCGAGTGACCTTCCGCCGGAATGATTTCCGCAGGAACCAGAGTGAACTTCTTCCATTACTTTTCTCGCCTTATCCCCTTCTAAACACGTCATGAGTGGTCTATAGAATTTCCACTTGTAAATTTCTCTGTCGACCGTTACATAACGAGCGGCTTGGGTTTTGACTTTTCGAGCTGCCCACTTCTCGGGGGGTAATTTTCCGTCGATGATATACGCTCGTATCGTCTCCAGCCATGGTGTATCGCAGCCATATTCGTTTTGTTCCGGCGTTTCTTCTGACTGGACTGCGATTTCCTCTTCGTTATAATCTTGAATAAGATTGATGACGATGGGAGGTCCAATGCTCGGATGTTCGATGAACTCGACCGGGATTACTCTTTTAAGTCCCGGGTCCGAACTCGAGGCCAGGGCTGCGAGTGCGTCTGCTTGCGTATTCTCGGAACGAGGAATTCGAGTGAGAGTGAAAGAATCAAAGTCTTGGGATAAATTTTGGACTAGTTTGAGGTATGCTTCCATCCTTTCGTCCCTGGCTTCGTACTCCCCGCTATACTGGCTCGCAACCAGTTGAGAGTCGCAGTAAGCATGGAGGTTTCGTATTTTCAAACCGTGGGCTAATTGTAATCCCGCGATAAGGGCCTCGTATTCTGCCTCGTTATTCGATGCGTGGAACTCCAATCTAAATGATTGTTCGAAGATCTCTCCGGTCGGCGATGTCAGGCGGATGCCGATACCGGATCCTTGTTTTGACGATGATCCATCAACGTGAAGGAGCCAAGTCGAGTTAGGCTCTTTGTTAGTTATGGCTTTGGTTGGTAGTTCCACCAAAAAGTCCGCGAGTACTTGAGACTTTGCAATCGTTCTGGGACGATAATCTATATCGTACTCGCTGAGTTCGACGGCCCATTTGGCTAACCTTCCCGACTGGCTCGGACTATGCAAGATAGTCCGGATGGGGAAAGTTGTAAGGATGACGATGGTGTGGGATTAAAAATACGGTCGAAGTTTCCGTGCTGATGTTACGACTGCGTATGCTAATTTTTCCATTAAAGGATAGCGCGTTTCGGCGTCCAGCAATGTTTTGCTTACGTAGAAGATCGGTTTCTGATCTCCACGTTCTTCCTGGATCAGGACGCCACTAACGGCCGTTGCCGATACCGCTATGTATAGGAATAGAGGCTCCCCTTCCACGGGTTTTGCGATAACTGGGGGAGTCGCTAGATAGTGCTTTAGTTGTTTGAATGCGTCTTCGCACTTATCTGCCCACTCGAATCTTTTGTTTCCCCGCAAGACATCGTAGAAAGGTAAGCATTTGTCCATTGAGCGGGATATAAACCGATTGAGTGTTGCGACTCTCACGGTTAACTTTGTACTTCTCGCTTGTTTTTGGGAGAGGCCACCCCGATGAGTGCATCGATTTGTTTTGGGTTGACTTCTATCCCGCGATAAGTTACCAGGTAACCAAGGAATTCACCCGATGATACGGCAAAACTGCACTTGGCCGGGTTGAGTTTCATGTTATGTGAATTCAACTGAGCGAAGCACTCCTCAAGATGGCCGACATGGTCGTTAGCGTGGAGGGATTTGACGAGCATGTCGCCGATGTAAACCTCCATTGTTTTTCCGAGTTGATCGGCGAACATTCGATTGACAAGTCGTTGATACGTTGCGCCAGTGTTCTTAAGGCCAAAAG
This sequence comes from Raphanus sativus, assembly GCF_000801105.2. Lineage (NCBI taxonomy): Eukaryota > Viridiplantae > Streptophyta > Magnoliopsida > Brassicales > Brassicaceae > Raphanus > Raphanus sativus. The sequence continues at coordinate 23,492,934 of NC_079517.1, read as the reverse complement.
GCATTACTTTGTAGCAATACGTTCCGCGGTCCGTGATGAACGTTGTTTTCTCGTGATCGTCGGGATTCATCATAATCTGATTGTACCCTGAGAACGCGTCCATGAAGGATAAGAGTTCGTTTCCTGCCGTTGCTTCAACTAACCGGTGGATGTGCGGCAAAGGGAAACTATCCTTTGGGCAAATTTATTGAGATCGGTAAAATCGACGCACACTCGCGATTTTCTGTTCTTCTTTTTGACCACGACGGGATTCGCAAGCCAATCGGGGTAACGGACTTCCGTTATGGACCCCACTTTTAGAAGTTTTTCGACTTCCTCGTTGACCGCGGTTGCTCGTTCGGGGCCTAGCTTTCGCCTTTTCTGCTTGATTGGTTTAAACGTTAGGTCGGTCTTTAGTTCATGGCAGGTAATGTTAATGTCGATTCCTGGCATGTCCTCCGCAGCCCATGCGAATGTGTGGAGATTTTTCTTAAGACAAGTTACGAGCTTTGTGATGTGGTCATCGAACCAGTAGCTGAACCGGAGGTCAACCAAACTATCCAAACCGGCCACTTTGGAGGTGCCAGCGACAGAGGTTCAGTCCAAGGCGAATATCTCAACAACCAGAAGGATTTTTATCATGAAACAAATTTTAGAAGAAGCCTAACTCATCAAGGAATTACTGAGGCTTGGAAATTCAAGAAAAGCTTCTCGGATCAGGAAGTTATGAATTTTACAAGTAAGCCCATCTTCCAGCATCGAATGGGTCAGATCAGCTACATTTCGGTCCATACAAGTCTAACCCTGAAGAGGTCTCGTCTGAAGCCAGTTATTATATTAAAGAGAGCCTTTTAGGAGTCCAGAGCAAGAAGAACCAAGCCCAAAGTCCAATCCAACCAGAAGATCCACTTGGTTTACTCAAATTCCCAAAACCGGTCAAACCGACATCAATTTGGGAAAGCTGTCAAACAATTCAATTTGGTATGACCCAAACATATTTGTGGAAACCAGGAGATACTCTAAGCCAACCAGAAGATATCCAAGACTTCATACCATGCACCAGCAGCAAGAGGATCAGATGGATTCTTTTGCAATCACACTTACCATATTTGGAGAAAACCGACATTAATGTCCAACAGCTCTTTTCTGTTCAAACCAGGAACGTGATCAGCTCCTATCCTGCCATGAAGAAGATTCCCAGGATGCTTTCCTATCCTCTTAAACCATCCAGGTTCAAGAAAACATCCAGATACAAGATCAGATCAAGTTTCCCCTTTGAAGAGAGCATAAATCAAGCTAAAGGCTATTTCTTTGGACCCTTCAAAGCCTTTGCTTCCAAGACTTTTATTTCAAGTTTATTTATTTCCTTTAGTCATTTTTAGACTGTTAGAGAGTCCCAAGATCGAGCCTATATAAGCTCAGTAGTTGTCTTTGTAATAATCACCCATCTTTGAAAGTAATATGAATTATTTAGTTTTCTAGTTTTCTTAAAAACTATTGTTTCAAGTCTTTAGAGTTTGTGAGAAGCAGATCCAGAGCACCTTGACTTATCAAGACTCCTTTTCATAGTGTCTTGTGGCCTCCTCAATCCCCCATCATTTCCATCTACTGATTTGCCTTGAGAGAGACTTCAGTCCAGCAAGCAAATCCCATATCTATCCATCTTCCATCCATTGATCTTGTTGAGGGTGACTTCAGTCCAGCAACAAAGATCCCATCTCCATCAATCTATCCCTTTTCTATTTGCTTTTATTCTTATTATCATTCTGATTCATATTCATAATTGCTTCTGTTTGCATCATAAATATATAAAACTCATAAAAAGGTTCACTCTTTGTTTCAGGTACCAATCCGAACTATTGGACTAAGCCTCAGTTCCATATTTCCGGAAGGCCTGACCCTGTGCCCACAACATTTTGGTATCAGAGCCCGAGCTCCTGACTAAGGTGATATCTATCCTTGCATTTCATATTTGCTTGCATTTGTTTTGTCTTTATAAATCAAAAAGCAATAAAAACAGTTTCTGCATTTTTGTGTTCTTGTTGCATTAAAAAAAAATGTATAAAAAGAGGAAGACAATTTTATTTTCGTTTAGATCATCTAGGATTCAAGTTTTACTCATTAGCTTGTTTGCATTCGTTGCCCAGCTCCATTTGCCATATTTATATTTTGTGCATTCATTTAAAAAAAAAAAATCTGCATTTTGCATTATTTTGATTCTTGCATTGCAAAGTTAAAAAAAAAAAGCATATCATTTTAATTTCGTGCATATCATATTTGATTCATCATTTTGATATTTGCATTTATAAAAAAAAAAGTGTTTTCATTTATTTGTTTCCATTTTAAAAAAAAGTCAAAAAAATTATGCATTCTAAGTTGTTTCCATTTCTGTTTGCATTGCATATCAAGTCTGAAAATTCAAAAAAAATGATCCTAGTTATTGTTTCATATCATATTTGTCTCTCCATTTCGTGCTTGCATCAGAAAAGAAAAATAAAAAGTTTTTATTGCATAGTTTATTTCATATCGGTTCATAATTGCATATTTCTCGGTTTAGTTTAAATTTCATTATTGCATTGGGTTTATTCTGGTTCAATCAGATTTCTCTATTCTTCACTTGATCTTTGAGATTGTTGCAGGAAGAAATGGGAGTGAAAGAACCAGGCCAAACAATGGAGGCCACATTGAGCCAGCAAGTTGTAGCCTTACAAAAACTCAAAAAGCAGATTGCTCAGATGGAGAAAAGAGACAAGGCACAAGGCCGACGACCAAAACCTGGAGAAAGTAGATTTGGAGAAGTAACTGAGGCTGTTTATGTCGAGCCCAAACCACCAGACCCCTCATGGAGAGCTCCATACACATCAATCGGTCCGAAAAGGGAAGTAATCAAAAGTTGTGCTTATACATCTGACATCTTAGTGTTTTCAGGTTTAAGCAGGAACCCAGAGGTGTATTTAAGATGGGAAAAGAACATGGATAAGTGGCTGCTTTCCAACAAAGTTCCCAAAGAAAAGATGTTGTTACAAGCTGTCCAAGCCTTTACCAAAAATGCCTACACATGGTGGTTAAAGGAGAGCACTGAACAATTGTTAGATTGGAAAGACGTCAAAATCAGAATGAACAAGGAGTTTGTAGAGAAGTCCCAACACCATGGCGTGCCAGTGACCATGAAGGAGACTAAAAGCATCAGTCCATACATGCTGTGCAAGCCAACTCCAAAACCAGAACATGAAAGTGTTCAAGTAAAAGCTATGGTAAATCCTATACTTGATAAATTGGTTTATGAATCATCTCCCACTGGTATGAGACACTTGTCTTTGTCAAAGAAAGTTAAGACAGGTCCTGAGGTCCAGAAAAATCCGAAATCCATATCCTTGTTTGAATCAAAAGTTCAAAAAGAATTATGTCCAAGGAACAAGGAGATTTTAGAACCCAAAGAGGAGGACACATCAAGCCAAGGTAAGTCTTCAGATTTTAAAATTCTGAAAGATCAGACATGTTTTAAAATAGGACACCTTGCTGAAGCTTGTCCAATTAAACAAGTATTGAAAGAAACATCACTAGAAACTAAAACTGAATTGTTTAAAATAAGTGATAGTTTTATTCAATCTGATTTGTTGGTTCCAAATTCTTGTATAATGCACTTGTCTTTGTCAAAAGGTATTATATCAGGAATTAAGGAGCAAGAACTTAAAAGAGAAGACCTAGTCTACCAGCATGGCATTGATAAAGAGGAGGAAGCCATAAGTGAGGCTGGAAGAAATGATTTGTTGCTTAAAGACGCAAAACCAGTAATCAAAGTATCAAACCAAGGTAAGTGTTTAACATCACCTTTAGATGCTGGTTTAAATTTTTATATTATTGGTACAGAGATACCAGATGAGAGCTCTATGCATACTGAAGTGCCAAGGGCCGAGCCAGACCATGAGCTCAATCAAAATCCACACCACAAGTGGAAACCAAAATCTGAACAAAGAATTGTTCAAGTGCCAAAACCTGAGGTAAATTTCACTATGGATCAGAAAGCTATTATTATTTCCATGATAAGATTAATGCACTTGTCTTGTCCAAGGGAAAGTGAAATAGGTACAGGAGACCAAGGTGAGAGCAAGCCAAACAAAAAAATAAAATTTCTTCCTTCCACAGCTGAAAGTAAGGTTCTTTGTTCTTTGTTTTCATCAGTTTATAAATTCCTTTACTTTGGTATAATACACTTGTCTTTGCCAAGATGTTTTGACCCAGGTATAAGCAAAGAAAAAGGCATTCCAATTCGTGATGAAGTCTTGCAACAAGATGCCTTAACCATGTTGTCAATAGATGCTGTCCATAAAAGTGATGCTGAACTAGTCCCATTTAAATTCAGCAAGGGAAGTTTCTCTGATCTTAAAACATCTATGACAATTGATTATTTAGATATGACTCACTTGTCTTTTCCAGAGAGTTTTGATCCAGGAATAAGACAAGAAGATGGTCATACCAGCCTAGGTTGCAAAGAAGAAAGCTTTAAAGATATCCCACCGGATAATCTTTTATTGCTTGGAGAATCAGTCCCAAAGATGATCAACAATGAGGTTACCAATAGTGTGAAGTACCATCAACTCCAGAAGAGAAGAAATGACACTATCCAAGCCAGAGGCGTGATCATCTCCCATCTTTTTAAAGAAGAGCCACCAGATGCACAGCCCATTAACAAACCAACATTGTATCAAGCTAAGGTTCTAAACTCCCAAAAGAGAATGAAACCTGACTTGCTCTATTGTGGTGTATCAGGTTATCCAGTTTTGAGGTCAAAACCTTCACAAGGGGAAGAGGATGATGTGGTCATCGAACCAGTAGCTGAACCGGAGGTCAACCAACTATCCAAACCGGCCACTTTGGAGGTGCCAGCGACAGAGGTTTAGTCCAAGGAGAATATCTCAACAACCAGAACGATTTGTTTCATGACACCAATTTTAGAAGAAGCCTAACTCATCAAGGAATTACTGAGGCTTGGAAATTCAAGAAAAGCTTCTCGGATCAGGAAGTTATGAATTTTACAAGTCAGCCCATCTTCTCAGCATCCAATGGGTCAGATCAGCTACATTTCGGTCCATACAAGTCTAACCCTGACGAGGTCTCGTCTGAAGCCAGTTATTATATTAAAGAGAGCCTTTTAGGAGTCCAGAGCAAGAAGAACCAATCCCAAAGTCCAATCCAACCAGAAGATCCACTTGGTTTACTCAAATTCCCAAAACCGGTCAAACCGACATCAATTTGGGAAAGCTGTCAAACAATTCAATTTGGTCTGACCCAAATCTATTTGTGGAAACCAGGAGATACTCTAAGCCAACCAGACGACATCCAAGACTTCATACCATGCACCAGCAGCCAGAGGATCAGATGGATTCTTTTGCAATCACACTTACCATATTTGGAGCAAACCGACATTAATGTCCAACAGCTCTTTTCTGTTCAAACCAGGAACGTGATCAGCTCCTATACAGCCATGAAGAAAATTCCCAGGATGCTTTCCTATCCTCTTAAACCATCCAGGTTCAAGAAAACATCCAGATACAAGATCAGATCAAGTTTCCCCTTTGAAGAGAGCATAAATCAAGCTAAAGGCTATTTCTTTGGAGCCATCAAAGCCTTTGCTTCCAAGACTTTTATTTCAAGTTTATTTATTTCCTTTAGTCATTTTTAGACTGTTAGAGAGTCCCAAGATCGAGCCTATATAAGCTCAGTAGTTGTCTTTGTAATAACCACCCATCTTTGAAAGTAATATGAATTATTCAGTTTTCTAGTTTTCTTAAAAACTATTGTTTTAAGTCTTTAGAGTTTGTGAGAAGCAGCTCCAGAGCACCTTGACTTATCAAGACTCCTTTCCATAGTGTCTTGTGGCCTCCTCAATCCCCCATCATTTCCATCTACTGATTTGCCTTGAGAGAGACTTCAGTCCAGCAAGCAAATCCCATATCTATCCATCTTCCATCCATTGATCTTGTTGAGGGTGACTTCAGTCCAGCAACAAAGATCCCATCTCCATCAATCTATCCCTTTTCTATTTGCTTTTATTCTTATTATCATTCTGATTCATATTCATAATTGCTTCTGTTTGCATCATAAATATATAAAACTCATAAAAAGGTTCACTCTTTGTTTCAGGTACCAATCCGAACTATTGGACTAAGCCTCAGTTCCATATTTCCGGAAGGCCTGACCCTGTGCCCACAACATTTTGGTATCAGAGCCCGAGCTCCTGACTAAGGTGATATCTATCCTTGCATTTCATATTTGCTTGCATTTGTTTTGTCTTTATAAATCAAAAAGCAATAAAAACAGTTTCTGCATTTTTGTGTTCTTGTTGCATTAAAAAAAATGTATAAAAAGAGGAAGACAATTTTATTTTCGTTTAGATCATCTAGGATTCAAGTTTTACTCATTAGCTTGTTTGCATTCGTTGCCCAGCTCCATTTGCCATATTTATATTTTGTGCATTCATTTAAAAAAAAAAAATCTGCATTTTGCATTATTTTGATTCTTGCATTGCAAAGTTAAAAAAAAAAGCATATCATTTTAATTTCGTGCATATCATATTTGATTCATCATTTTGATATTTGCATTTATAAAAAAAAAAGTGTTTGCATTTATTTGTTTCCATTTTAAAAAAAAAGTCAAAAAAATTATGCATTCTAAGTTGTTTCCATTTCTGTTTGCATTGCATATCAAATCTGAAAATTCAAAAAAAAATCATCCTAGTTATTGTTTCATATCATATTTGTCTCTCCATTTCGTGCTTGCATCAGAAAAGAAAAATAAAAAGTTTTTATTGCATAGTTTATTTCATATCGGTTCATAATTGCATATTTCTCGGTTTAGTTTAAATTTCATTATTGCATTGGGTTTATTTTGGTTCAATCAGATTTTTCTATTCTTCACTTGATCTTTGAGATTGTTGCAGGAAGAAATGGGAGTGAAAGAACCAGGCCAAACAATGGAGGCCACACTGAGCCAGCAAGTTGTAGCCTTACAAAAACTCAAAAAGCAGATTGCTCAGATGGAGAAAAGAGACAAGGCACAAGGCCGACGACCAAAACCTGGAGAAAGTAGATTTGGAGAAGTACCTGAGGCTGTTTATGTCGAGCCCAAACCACCAGACCCCTCATGGAGAGCTCCATACACATCAATCGGTCCGAAAAGGGAAGTAATCAAAAGTTGTGCTTATACATCTGACATCTTAGTGTTTTCAGGTTTAAGCAGGAACCCAGAGGTGTATTTAAGATGGGAAAAGAACATGGATAAGTGGCTGCTTTCCAACAAAGTTCCCAAAGAAAAGATGTTGTTACAAGCTGTCCAAGCCTTTACCAAAGATGCCTACACATGGTGGTTAAAGGAGAGCACTGAACAATTGTTAGATTGGAAAGACGTCAAAATCAGAATGTACAAGGAGTTTGTAGAGAAGTCCCAACACCATGGCGTGCCAGTGACCATGAAGGAGACTAAAAGCATCAGTCCATACATGCTGTGCAAGCCAACTCCAAAACCAGAACATGAAAGTGGTCAAGTAAAGGCTATGGTAAATCCTATACTTGGTAAATTGGTTTATGAATCATCTCCCACTGGTATGAGACACTTGTCTTTGTCAAAGAAAGTTAAGACAGGTCCTGAGGTCCAGAAAAATCCGAAATCCACATCCTTGTTTGAATCAAAGTTCAAAAAGAATTATGTCCAAGGAACAAGGAGATTTTAGAACCCAAAGAGGAGGACACATCAAGCCAAGGTAAGTCTTCAGATTTTAAAATTCTGAAAGATCAGACATGTTTTAAAATAGGACACCTTGCTGAAGCTTGTCCAATTAAACAAGTATTGAAAGAAACATCACTAGAAACAAAAACTGAATTGTTTAAAATAAGTGATAGTTTTATTCAATCTGATTTGTTGGTTCCAAATTCTTGTATAATGCACTTGTCTTTGTCAAAAGGTATTATATCAGGAATTAAGGAGCAAGAACTTAAAAGAGAAGACCTAGTCTACCAGCATGGCATTGATAAAGAGGAGGAAGCCATAAGTGAGGCTGGAAGAAATGATTTGTTGCTTAAAGAAGCAAAACCAATAATCAAAGTATCAAACCAAGGTAAGTGTTTAACATCACCTTTAGATGCTGGTTTAAATTTTTATATTATTGGTACAGGGATACCAGATGAGAGCTCTATGCATACTGAAGTGCCAAGGGCCGAGCGAGACCATGAGCTCAATCAAAATCCACACCACAAGTGGAAACCAAAATCTGAACAAAGAATTGTTCAAGTGCCAAAACCTGAGGTAAATTTCACTATGGATCAGAAAGCTATTATTATTTCCATGATAAGATTAATGCACTTGTCTTGTCCAAGGGAAAGTGAAATAGGTACAGGAGACCAAGGTGAGAGCAAGCCAAACAAAGAAATAAAATTTCTTCCTTCCACAGCTGAAAGTAAGGTTCTTTGTTCTTTGTTTTCATCAGTTTATAAATTCCTTTACTTTGGTATAATAAACTTGTCTTTGCCAAGATGTTTTGACCCAGGTATAAGCAAAGAAAAAGGCATTCCAATTCGTGATGAAGTCTTGCAACAAGATGCCTTAACCATATTGTCAATAGATGCTGTCCATAAAAGTGATGCTGAACTAGTCCCATTTAAATTCAGCAAGGGAAGTTTCTCTGATCTTAAAACATCTATGACAATTGTTTATTTAGATATGACTCACTTGTCTTTTCCAGAGAGTTTTGATCCAGGAATAAGACAAGAAGATGGTCATACCAGCCTAGGTTGCAAAGAAGAAAGCTTTAAAGATATCCCACCGGATAATCTTTTATTGCTTGGAGAATCAGTCCCAAAGATGATCAACAATGAGGTTACCAGTAGTGTGAAGTACCATCAACTCCAGAAGAGAAGAAATGACACTATCCAAGCCAGAGGCGTGATCATCTCCCATCTTTTTAAAGAAGAGCCACCAGATGCACAGCCCATTACCAAACCAACATTGTATCAAGCTAAGGTTATAAACTCCCAAAAGAGAATGAAACCTGACTTGCTCTATTGTGGTGTATCAGGTTATCCAGTTTTGAGGTCAAAACCTTCACAAGGGGGAGGGGATGATGTGGTCATCGAACCAGTAGCTGAACCAGAGGTCAACCAACTATCCAAACCGGCCACTTTGGAGGTGCCAGCGACAGAGGTCTAGTCCAAGGAGAATATCTCAACAACCAGAACGATTTGTTTCATGAAACCAATTTTAGAAGAAGCCTAACTCATCAAGGAATTACTGAGGCTTGGAAATTCAAGAAAAGCTTCTCGGATCAGGAAGTTATGAATTTTACAAGTCATCCCATCTTCTCAGCATCCAATGGGTCAGATCAGCTACATTTCGGTCCATACAAGTCTAACCCTGACGAGGTCTCGTCTAAAGCCAGTTATTATATTAAAGAGAGCCTTTTAGGAGTCCAGAGCAAGAAGAACCAATCCCAAAGTCCAATCCAACCAGAAGATCCACTTGGTTTACTCAAATTCCCAAAACCGGTCAAACCGAAAGCTGTCAAACAATTCAATTTGGTCCGACCCAAATCTATTTGTGGAAACCAGGAGATACTCTAAGCCAACCAGAAGACATCCAAGACTTCATACCATGCACCAGCAGCCAGAGGATCAGATGGATTCTTTTGCAATCACACTTACCATATTTGGAGCAAACCGACATTAATGTCCAACAGCTCTTTTCTGTTCAAACCAGGAACGTGATCAGCTCCTATCCAGCCATGAAGAAGATTCCCAGGATGCTTTCCTATCCTCTTAAACCATCCAGGTTCAAGAAAACATCCAGATACAAGATCAGATCAAGTTTCCCCTTTGAAGAGAGCATAAATCAAGCTAAAGGCTATTTCTTTGGAGCCATCAAAGCCTTTGCTTCCAAGACTTTTATTTCAAGTTTATTTCTTTCCTTTAGTCATTTTTAGACTGTTAGAGAGTCCCAAGGTCGAGCCTATATAAGCTCAGTAGTTGTCTTTGTAATAATCACCCATCTTTGAAAGTAATATGAATTATTCAGTTTTCTAGTTTTCTTAAAAACTATTGTTTCAAGTCTTTAGAGTTTGTGAGAAGCAGCTCCAGAGCACCTTGACTTATCAAGACTCCTTTCCATAGTGTCTTGTGGCGTCCTCAATCCCCCATCATTTTCATCTACTGATTTGCCTTGAGAGAGACTTCAGTCCAGCAAGCAAATCCCATATCTATCCATCTTCCATCCATTGATCTTGTTGAGAGTTACTTCAGTCCTGCAACAAAGATCCCATCTCAATCAATCTATCCATTTTCTATTTGCTTTTATTCTTATTATCATTCTGATTCATATTCATAATTGCTTCTGTTTGCAACATAAATATATAAAACTCATAAAAAGGTTCACTCTTTGTTTCAGGTACCAATCCAAACTATTGGACTAAGCCTCAGTTCCATATTTCCGGAAGGCCTGACCCTGTGCCCACAACCGGCCACTTTGGAGGTGCCAGCGACAGAGGTTCAGTCCAAGGCGAATATCTCAACAACCAGAAGGATTTTTATCATGAAACCAATTTTCGAAGAAGCCTAACTCATCAAAGAATTACTGAGGCTTGGAAATTCAAGAAAAGCTTCTCGGATCAGGAAGTTATGAATTTTACAAGTCAGCCCATCTTCTCAACATCCAATGGGTCAGATCAGCTACATTTCGGTCCATACAAGTCTAACCCTGAAGAGGTCTCGTCTGAAGCCAGTTATTATATTAAAGAGAGCCTTTTAGGAGTCCAGAGCAAGAAGAACCAAGCCCAAAGTCCAATCCAACCAGAAGATCCACTTGGTTTACTCAAATTCCCAAAACCGGTCAACCCGACATCAGTTTGGGAAAGCTGTCAAACAATTCAATTTGGTCCGATCCAAACCTATTTGAGGAAACCAGGAGATACTCTAAGCCAACCAGAATACATCCAAGACTTCATACCATGCACCAGCAGCCAGAGGATCAGATGGATTCTTTTGCAATCACACTTACCATATTTGGAGCAAACCGACATTAATGTCCAACAGCTCTTTTCTGTTCAAACCAGGAACGTGATCAGCTCCTATCCAGCCATGAAGAAGATTCCCAGGATGCTTTCCTATCCTTTTAAACCATCCAGGTTCAAGAAAACATCAAGATACAAGATCAGATCAAGTTTCCCCTTTGAAGAGAGCATAAATCAAGCTAAAAGCTATTTCTTTGGAGCCATCAAAGCCTTTGCTTCCAAGACTTTTATTTCAAGTTTATTTCTTTCCATTAGTCATTTTTAGACTGTTAGAGAGTCTCAAGGTCGAGCCTATATAAGCTCAGTAGTTGTCTTTGTAATAATCGCCCATCTTTGAAAGTAATATGAATTATTCAGTTTTCTAGTTTTCTTATAAACTATTGTTTCAAGTCTTTAGAGTTTGTGAGAAGCAGCTCCAGAGCACCTTGATTTATCAAGACTCCTTTCCATAGTGTCTTGTGGCGTCCTCAATCCCCCATCATTTCCATCTACTGATTTGCCTTGAGAGAGACTTCAGTCCAGCAAGCAAATCCCATATCTATCCATCTTCTATCCATCTTCCATCCATTTGATCTTGTTGAGAGTGACTTCAGTCCAGCAACAAAGATCCCATCTCCATCAATCTATCCCTTTTCTATTTGCTTTTATTCTTATTATCATTCTGATTCATATTCATAATTTCTTCTGTTTGCATCATAAATATATAAAACTCATAAAAAGGTTCACTCTTTGTTTCAGGTACCAATCCGAACTATTGGACTAAGCCTCAGTTCCATATTTCCGGAAGGCCTGACCCTGTGCCCACAACATTTTGTCTTCAAGGGTTCGCGGAGATTGGCTCTGATTTCGACGCATCGCTCTGGGAATGCGTCATCGAGACAAACCGTAATTACGGGTTCACAGGTTGGTTCGCATTTTTCTTCTATGGCATCAGCCCTTCGAGATTGCCAGAAGAGTTCAGCCAAATCATGCGTGTCATCGTCTGAAATCGTTTTCTTAGTTTTCTTGGGAGCGGTGTCGAGATCGGACCTCTTGCGCTTGAGTTCCGCAGCGAGGCATATCCGCAACATTCTGGGATTTCCCCAGATCGTTTAAATCCCGTGGGGGGGTCAGAAACTTAAGGCACAGATGATACGTTTGACGGAACTGCTCTAATGAAATTTATCCAGGGAGTGCCCATGATCGCGTTATACGATTCCGGGAGATCCACTACTAGGAATTCCCTGATTATTTCTGCCGTTCCGGCTTTTACTGCGAAACTGATCGACCCCGAAGCGATAGTGGGTTCTCCTGAAAGCCCTACCAGCGGGCTGGAGTCTTCAGTGATTTTCGATGGATCGACCTGCATCATTGCGAGAGTCTCTTTGAAGATGATGTTAACCGAGCTTCCGGTGTCAATCAGTACTCTTGCGACGTCGATGTCGTGGATTATCAGCTCAATTACCAAGAGGTCGTCGCGAGGTTTGGTCCGTTCGACCGCTGCTCTCTCGCTGAATGAGATCTCGTCTGGGAAAGATGAGATTTCAATCTCGTTTCTGATTGTTGAGCGGTTTTTGCGGGTAAGATTGATCCGTACCTCCCATCCTTCTAGCGCCAAACTGTGGGAACCGAAATTCGCACCGTCAAGTTATCGTATAAATAAGGAAACTAGGAAAACCCTAATTTCCCTGAGGTCCCGGATTTCTGAGAAACCACACGTCAAGCAATCAGAACACGACAATAACGAGAAATAAAATAAAAATCGTAAATAGAGAGCAATAAAGGATTTTATTCCGAATCCGCGTTTGAGCATAACAACAACAAGGTAACGTGCTTCGGCTACAAGAGCTGTCGGCAAGATCCCTAGTTCTAATACCCGAAGGTGGCTAAACCTAATTGAGTCGCAGCTCGAATAACAAAAACGGAAAGTTGCCTAAAATGCTCTAAGTGCTAAGTTTGCTCTGAAAA
>NC_079517.1:23430838-23479855 GCF_000801105.2 Raphanus sativus | reverse complement strand
GATCCTTCTTTCTATGCCTCTCGCCTTGAGCTCCTTATATACTCCCTCCAAGGTCGGTTTACGCTTCCCCCTTTTGCCCTTAAGCCGTCATAGTCGAAAAATGGGAATATTCCATTTTTTCCCATCGTCATGATTATCTGCGGAAAGTTTCCATTTATCCGCGGAAACTGATGCTTATTCTCCAAACATAAACCGTCATAAGGTTTATGGGTTTTTAAGAAATCGTAAGTGGGCCTCGAATCAAGTTTAGGACCCTTTGGGCCGTCTTTTTTGATTTGAGACGTTTTTAACGATTTCTCCGATAAAGTTAAGTTTCCGCGGTTTTATCGTAAACCGAACGGACGATCCCATTTGATCGAGATATCAAGAAATGGTTAGTCGTGGGTTGCGGAGAACGGCTATATGGATAGTCGAGGATGCATAGTTTTACGTCGTATCGTCGTTTCAGAAGACTTTTGATGTTTTGGAAAATGATCGATGTACGAATGCTCGATCGCTTGCGTATGAGCTCGGTCGCTATAGCGACCGAGCTTCTTATGATCCTGCGATTGTCAAGCCCCCATCCTCGTGTTTTAACGATTTTTTGTTATCTCCGATGATCGTCTTTTAACGAGAACTTTATTTAATTGCGGAACTTTTCACAAGGTAACGATTTTTACGATTTCTTTTCATAAAAATAAATAAAGTTTTATTTTATCGAATGTTTCGATACTAACTTCGTAACGACGGTTTTTGACCCCAACAGTGTATGAACCCTAGTTCTAGTCGCCTAAAATCTAATCTCTAAGTCTCGAATAGTCGATCCCTCATTCTAGGGTTTGGGCTCCCCTTTTATAGTTGTAGATGTCGGCTTCAAATAATAGAACTCTTCCATAATCGGAAAAATGGAAGTTTCTAATGCACCCAAAATCCAGCACCGTCCTGCTTGGTTCATGGACACGGCTCAAGGTGGTGACCTTGTTGACCAGTTAGACCTAGCAGAGGTTTTCTCATCAGATTATGCCAATTTCGTTATCATCTATGCAATCTTGGATGAGCTGAATACTCAAGTGAGCTGGAATGACACTATCATGGACGAGCTGAGCTGGATTAACACCCACTCGGACGAGCTGAGCAAGTTGGTTCGACCTTCCGAGCTGGTTCGACCATCAAACCACCTGAGAAGCAACACAGATATACATTCATTGTTCGAAGCATATCTTCTAAACCATGATGTTTCTTCGCTTGAAACCACTTGGAGAATGTGCTCAACTCAATTATGGAACTCCTCGAAAAAGAATCAGATCAAACGGAGTTCAGATGAGGGAGTTATGCCATGTACAAATCAGGTGATGTTTAGTTCTCGCGAATTCATACATGTGTCGATCGTCCCGCGTGTGTCTGTATCCTTCCCAGCATGGTGTGCACGACCAGCATGAACCTGGACATCTTTCTGAATCTGGACTAGTCAACATCAGAATCCGCACTTTGACTAGTCTTCCTTGCTTTCCACACTTTGACTAGATCTAGTCAGATTTATGTTTTCTATGCATTGTTTTCTGCACTTTTCTTTATTTCTCTTTGACTCAAAACTCTATATATTGTAGTCCCATTTCATTGCAATGCCATCAACGAATTTTCTTTCTTTTATGAGTTTTTACTCTCTGTTCTTTGTCAAGAACATTTCTAGTTTCTTGGTGAGGTTATCTCCAAGTCTCGATCCTTCTTTTGTTGGACCGATGCGTCACATCCGGCAACAACTGAAGTCTGGTAGTATCATTGGGCCTTTCCGCATCCCATTGTGTCACCATTCATCCCACCAGTTCTCTATCCTTCCGGAGCAGAGTCTATATCAACCTTACCGAAAGACTGATCATGATTTTGGTTCTATCAAGTGGTAACAGAGCCACTCTTCCGGTAACTCTATTTCTATCCATTTTTTTCATCTCTTCATTTCTTCTAAACACTTTTTCATCTATCTATCTTGAACCCGGGCCTCTCATTACCCCCATAAAAAAAAGATCTAAGTTTATGCAATAAAAAAAAAAGATTATATAAAAAAAAAGTTTCAAAGTTTGTTTGTTTGTGGTGTGGTGGTGGAAGAGAAAGCCTGCTGGCCGAAGAGAAATCCGGCCTTTGAGGTGGTTAAGGCGGGTTCCCCTTTAAATCTCTTATCTTTCTATCTTAAACACTTTGATCTTGCTTGGATTTGCCCATTGGGATCCCTTGATCTGTTCTCTTAGAACATTGAGAAGAAACTTGTGTGATCACCATAAAATCCGAGAGAAAACACTTGAGTGGGTGAGATTAAACACTTGAGAGAGTGAGGAATTTTATCTACTAACTTTTGTGTTGAGATTTTCAGGTTAAAATGTTTGGTCTTCACTGGAGAAGTAGCAAGGAGAAACCCCCACGACATTCTGCCTCTCAAACTCCATTTAAATAACCTTTGAATAATTTTGATGAGTTTGTTAGTGTGCAGGAAAAGCCAAACCAAAGATGTAGAGAGCATTCTAGACCATCTAGAGATGTGGCTGATCCAAAGAGGCGATTGCTCCAGTTTGATGTCCAAGAGTTTTGTGATAACTTTGAGAAGGGAATGATGAAAGCTCTCAAGGACGTCAGCAAGAGCCACAAGAAGAGCACAGCCACACGTGCACCTGTAGCTGAGCCATCCTTGTTCATCAGTAAGAAAACTCAAGGTGAATCTGAAAATCATTTTGAAAAGCTTAAAGATTTTTCAGATTCTTTATCCATTTATGATGAATCTGATGAAGAGCTAATTGGAAGTTTGATCACCTGTGAGGATGAATGTGATCTTCCTTCTCCAAAATCTGATTTTATGATTGACGATGTACTAACCTGTTTTGAGTCGGAACTTCCGAGCAGTCTTGTTCTTAGTTCACAGGATTTTGAGGTAGAGCCATTCAACCATCCACATCATGGACGACTTCCTGGCACTAGGACACCTTTGGATGATGATCTAGGTCCTATCTTTCATGAGGAGGACGAACCTGGTCCAGTTTTTGATGAGGAAGCACCAAGCATCAACATGGACAGTCATCTTTGCTTTGATCCCGGCACAACTCCTCCCCTTTTATCCACTGACATTCAAGAGCACTGTGAGAAACTTGATTTTATTTATTCTCTGCCTGAATTGTTTGTTGGAATCAGTTCTCATAATGTCAAAAGTTTTGGTCTAGACAATGTGAAAGAATTTTGTGTTTCAAATTCCATTTTTGATAACTTGATTCATTCTTTTGAGAAACTTGAACCTGATAAACTCTTTGATCAAAAACGTTTTCTAAATGACAATGACATCTCTTCTGGTCTTGTTTTGAGTTTTGATCAGTTTCTGAAACATCACAAAGGTTTTGATCATCTTGAAAAATCATTTGAGCTTGTTTTGCAACAACCAGATTTTTGTTTCCGAAAACCTTGTGATTCCTTTGTTTGTTTCAAGGATAATGGTTTTGATCTGAGTTTCTCTAGTCATGTACTGATCACTGGTGATTTGTTTGCATTCCCTTGTGTCTTAGACGAATTTATGGTTAAGACTTTGCTAGAACAAAAATCACTTAGAACTGAAACCGAGATTTGTTGTGATTCTGATTTGAAACCTGCCCCTTCTTATTTTGAATATTATCTTGATCTAAAGCTTTTGTGTTCTGAATATGATCAACCTAGGCTCGTCTTGAATATGTTCTATGGTGTTTCATGCCTTGAAAGCATTCTGATTTGCAACACCTTCTTTGAAAAACATATTGAGCCTTGGAAAAGTAATTCTCAGTTTGAGCTTGATCTTTTGTGTTCTACATCTGAGAAACTTGTACATGATGTGAAATTGTTCTTTAGGAACTATGAAATCATGAGCCTTGACACCATTCTGGTCTGTAATGTTTACTTTGATGTGCATCTTGACAGGCTGGAATGTGTGCTACTTGTTCTTGGACAAGATAGCTTGATTTCTGATTTGCACAAGTACATGTCTTGCACATATTATCCTGGTATTTTAATGTTTGTTTTGAGTGTCCAGGATAAACAGATTCAGCCTCAGAGAAGAGAAAGCATTGACCATGCTCGTCAGCCTGAAATTTGGAGATGCATTGATACATCCACTCAAACTGGCCACCTTGGAGATGCCAGCGACATAGGTTCAGTCCAAAGCGAATATCTCAGCGTCCGGAAAGTCTTTCGTCTTGACTCCAATTTTCCTGGAACGCCAACTCCCCAAAGATTCACTGAGGCTTGGAATGACTTGAAAAGCTTCACGGAGGAAGGAGTTATGAATTTTTCAAACAGGCGATTTCCCAGTCCATCTATCTGCGAGCACCCAGCTTTTGAAGCAGATTCAAGCCTTGTGAAGAAGCGGCCTGATATGATTCCAGATCATGTCAAGAAGAACAAGGACCAACCAGCTGAAGAAGAAGATGCCTTAGACCTTTCTAAAGGTCCCATGACTCGTGCAAGATCAAAGAAGCTCAAGGAAGCTATTGGAGGCTTAATCAGAAAGTCTTTGAAGAAAGAAAATCTTGAAGGAAGCTTGATACTTCAAGACCCACTCATCACCATTCAAGTCATCATACCATCAAGCTGAGTATCATCTAGGCTAGCAAGAGAAGTGTGCTCTTTTCCTGTCTTAGTTTTTGTCCCATTGGGTTTTGCTAAGATAGGTTTTTAACGAGGCCTTGTCTTGCTATTTCAAATCACCTAGTATGATACTCTCGGACCAGACTACATTATGTATCTTATTCTATCTTAGACTATGCTTTTTATTTCGATTACACAAGTCAAAGGGAGCCTGTTCCTTTATGACTATTAGTTATTTCCGAGACCTTGTGCATGTACAAGGCTCTCACTATATAATCTGGTCGAGCAAGTCTAATAAGAGTATCATCTTTTAACCTAAAAACCTTTCTCTTCTCTTATTGCTATCAACAAGAGTTCGAGAGTTCTGGTGTGTCATATCCAGAGTCTAAGGACTTCTCCTTTAGTGTGTCATATCTAAAGTAGTCGTCTAGGAGTATCAAAGAGTAATCCGCATCTCTTTGTGTTACCAATCGCATCCACAAGCCTTGAAAGATTGAGTTTGATTCATCTTTGCAAGGATCTATCCAATATCATCCAGAGTTCATCCTAGGGTCGTGTTAAGTGGTATCAGAGCAGCTCTGGATAGGGAAGTTTCGATCTTTTGTTGTTTTCAAATAGAACCCTTCAACTTCTTTTGAATCCGCCAATCGATCTGTGTTCTTTGTTGTGTTATTTCACTAGATCTGTTCGTTTCAATATCTATTGTTGTTGTTTGAATCAAATCCTGATAGATCTAAGAAGTTTCTTCATATTTGATCTTGATCTGTTTCGATTTCGTGTGATAAAAGTTATCAAGCTTTGATCTTTCAAATTGTTTTGCCTTAGATCGCAAGTTATTCCTTTTAATCAAAGTTGTTTTTCTTTTTAAATTTTTCTTGAACATCTTACTTGTTGATTGTTTCCTTTGTCTCAGGTACCAATGGTGAATGAGTCAGATGAGGAGGCGGAGCTTGTGAGACAGAGTAGAGTTCTAAGAGAGGAGATGACGGAGCAGTTAAAGCAAACCCTAATCACTACTGTGGCGGATATGATCAAGACTAGCATCACGGGTCTTCGTGATGAGATAAGGCAAGAGCTACGACAAGCTACTGGTCAGGGCCATAGTAATGAGTCTAGGAGAGACAGAAGAGATCAGAGTCCACATAATCAGCCTGAACCAAGGAGAGATCGTAGAGAGCATGCTGAATCTCATGAAACAGACAACTACTATGAGCGTCACCGGTCTGAACTCAGTGGATCTTCTTCATCCAGAGGTAGTAGGAGAAGGCAGAGACGTGATCATGATGAAAGAAGGACTCAGAAAGATGAGTTCAATGGATTAAAGATCAAAATCCCTCCTTTTCATGGCAAGGTTGATCCGGATGCTTACTTGGAGTGGGAGAAGAAGATTGAGCTAGTCTTCAATTGCAAACACTACACCAGCGCTCAAAGAATCCAAATTGCAGCTACTGAGTTTCATGACTATGCTTTGAGTTGGTGGGATCAATTGGTAACTAGTAGAAGACTCAACCAAGAGTATCCAGTTGAATCTTGGCAAGAGATGAAGTCTCTTATGCGCAAAAGGTTTGTGCCTAACCACTACCACAGGGATCTTCATCAGAAATTGAGAAAACTTACACAAGGATCCAAGACTGTGGAAGAGTACTACCAGGAGACGGAGTTGCTGATGTTGAGAGCTGGAATATCTGAGGACAGAGAAGCTTCTATGGCCCGGTTTCTTGGAGGACTTAACCGCGAGATTCAAGACAGTGTAGAGATGCAACACTACATTGAGATAGAAGAGATGTTGCACAAAGCTATCCTGGTGGAGCAACAGATTAAGAGGAAGCATCACTCGCGAGGCAACTATGGGTCCAGCAAGTATCAGTACACTAAAGAAGAGAAACCATCCCATATGAGAGATAGCAAGCCTCAGCCGAAAGAAGAACCCAAGTCTAGCATCTACAACAAAGATAAAAGCAAGATTGAAACAACTAGTTCAAGAGCCAGAGATGTCAAGTGCTTCAAGTGTCAAGGTCGTGGTCACTATGCCAATGAATGTACCAACAAAAGGGTAATGATACTACTTGATAATGGCGAGTTTGAATCTGAAGCTGAGAAAGAAGATCATACTAAGGATCAGTCTGAAGAAGAGTATGAAGAAGAGCCAGTCAATGGGAGGTTACTAGTGGCAAGGAGAAACCTTAGTCTTCAAACCAAGACCGAAGAGCTTGAGCAAAGAGAGAACCTATTCTACACACGGTGCTTGGTACAAGGAAAGGTATGCAGCCTCATAGTTGATGGTGGTAGTTGTGTCAACGTTGCGAGTGAAACTATGGTTCAAAAGCTTGGATTAAAGGTTCAGAAACATCCAAAACCCTATAGACTCCAGTGGCTCAATGATGAGGGCGAGATGAGGGTCTCTGATCAGGTTCTAGTTCCTTTATCCATTGGAAGATATGAGGATGAGATATTGTGTGACATTTTGCCTATGGAAGCAAGTCACATACTGCTGGGAAGGCCTTGGCAATCTGACAGACGTGTAGTTCATGATGGCTTTACCAACAAGCACTCCTTTGAGTTTAAAGGCAGAAAGACAGTACTAGTGCCACTATTTCCAAAAGAAGTACATCAAGATCAGCTGCAGCTTCAAAAGAAAAAGGAGATTGATCTTAAACCGACTCAAACCAAGCAACACAACTTCTATGCCAAAACTGGTGATATCAAGAGATCTCTTCACTCTAATCAATCTATTCTCTTATTCATCTACAAAGAATCTCTTTTGAATCTAACTGACTTTGCACCGGTATACCCGAGTGAGATGTTATCTCTTTTGCAGGAATATGATGATGTGTTTCCAGATGATAGTCCTACAGGGTTGCCACCAATACGTGGGATTGAACATCAGATTGACTTTGTACCTGGATCCACACTCCCTAACCGACCTGCCTACAGAACCAATCCAGTAGAAACCAAAGAGCTACAAAGACAAGTAGATGAGTTGATGGAGAAGGGTCACATCCGTGAGAGCATGAGTCCTTGTGTTGTACCTGTCTTACTAGTACCCAAGAAGGATGGGAGCTGGCGCATGTGTGTTGATAGTAGAGCAATCAACAATATCACGGTGAAGTATCGACACCCTATTCCTAGACTTGATGATATGCTTGATGAATTGCATGGTTCTAGCATCTTTTCTAAAATTGATTTAAAGAGTGGCTATCATCAGATTAGGATGCAAGAAGGTGATGAATGGAAAACTGCATTTAAAACTAAACATGGTTTGTATGAGTGGTTAGTTATGCCATTCGGATTGACAAATGCACCTAGTACATTCATGAGGTTGATGAATCATGTGCTTAGATCACTCATAGGTTCATTTGTTGTAGTCTACTTTGATGACATCCTTGTCTACAGCAAGAGTTTAGAAGATCATATAGTTCATCTTAGGTCTGTTCTTGATGTTTTAAGAAAGGAAAAGCTTTATGCTAACCTTAAGAAATGCACCTTTTGTACGGATAACTTGGTCTTTTTAGGCTTTGTTGTGAGTGCAGATGGAGTTAAGGTTGATCAAGAAAAGATAAGAGCCATACAAGAGTGGCCCATCCCTAAGACAATCAGTGAGGTCCGGAGCTTTCATGGTCTTGCTGGCTTCTACAGAAGATTTGTGAGGGATTTCAGCACTCTTGCAGCTCCACTAACCGAAATCATCAAGAAGGACGTGGGCTTTAAATGGGAAGAAGCACAAGCAGCTGCCTTTCAATGCCTAAAAGAGAAGCTTACTAATTCCCCTCTTCTTATACTTCCAGATTTTAATAAAACCTTTGAAATCGAATGTGATGCTTCCGGTATAGGTATTGGTGCTGTCTTGATGCATGATAAGAGACCCATAGCTTACTTCAGTGAGAAGCTTGGAGGAGCTACACTCAACTATGCAACGTATGACAAGGAACTCTATGCGCTTGTGAGAGCTTTGCAGACTTGGCAACACTACCTCTGGCCTAAGGAGTTTGTGATACACACGGATCATGAGTCTCTTAAGTACTTAAAGGGCCAAAGCAAGCTCAGCAAGAGACACGCCAGATGGGTTGAGTTCATAGAAACATTTCCTTATGTCATCAAATACAAACAAGGTAAAGAAAATGTTGTTGCTGATGCTCTCTCTCGAAGGTATGTTCTCTTAAACACTCTAGATGCTAAGCTCTTAGGATTTGAGCAATTCAAAGAGATGTATGAAACTGATCCTGACTTTAAAGAGGCTTATCTATCTTGTGAAAAGGTTGCTAAAGGTCACTACTTTAGGCATGAAGGATATTTGTTTTATGATAACCGCTTATGTGTGCCTAATTGTTCTATGAGAGAGTTGTTTACCAGGGAAGCTCACGGAGGAAGCTTGATGGGACACTTTGGCATTGCCAAGACTCTTAAGGTTTTGCAGGATCACTTCTTTTGGCCACACATGAAGAAAGATGTGGAGAAGATATGTCAAAGATGTGCAACTTGCAAACAAGCTAAGTCCAAATTGCAATCTCAGGGTTTGTATACTCCTCTTCCTATTCCTTATCACCCGTGGAATGACATTTCTATGGATTTCATTATTGGATTGCCTAGAACTAAAACTGGAAAAGATTCTATCTTTGTTGTTGTTGATAGATTCTCTAAGATGGCGCATTTCATAGCTTGTCATAAAACTGATGATGCATTGCATGTTTCTAATCTGTTCTTTAAGGAGATAGTTCGTTTGCATGGCATGCCTAAAACCATTGTTTCAGATAGAGATACTAAGTTCCTTAGTTACTTTTGGAAAACATTGTGGTCTAAACTAGGAACTAAGTTGTTGTTTTCTACTACATGTCATCCGCAAACTGATGGTCAAACTGAAGTAGTGAATAGAACACTAGGTGCTCTCTTGCGTGCATTCATCAAAAAGAATTTGAAATCTTGGGAAGAACATTTACCTCATTGTGAATTTGCATACAATCATGCTGTGCATTCTGCTTCCAAATTTTCACCATTTGAAATTGTTTATGGGTTCAATCCCACTTCTCCTTTGGATCTAATGCCTTTACCTGAGTGTGCTAGAGTTAGCTTTGATGGAAAAAGAAAGGCCGAGATGGTGCAGGAGATCCACAAGCAAGCACGCCACAACATTGAAGAGAAAACAAAGTTGTATGCTAAGCATGCAAACAAAGGCAGGCGTGAGATGATCTTTGAAGAAGGAGATCTTGTTTGGGTTCACCTTAGAAAAGAAAGATTTCCAAACGAGAGGAAGTCCAAGCTGATGCCAAGAATTGATGGACCATTTGAGATCGTGAAGAAGCTCAGCAACAATGCCTACAAGCTTGATCTAAAGGGAAGGTATGATGTGAGTAATAGTTTTAATGTTGCTGATTTGGTTCCTTTTATTGCAGATGATCCAGATTTGAGGACAAATCCTTTTCAAGAGGGAGGGAATGATATGATTCCAGATCATGTCAAGAAGAACAAGGACCAACCAGCTGAAGAAGAAGATGCCTTAGACCTTTCTAAAGGTCCCATGACTCGTGCAAGATCAAAGAAGCTCAAGGAAGCTATTGGAGGCTTAATCAGAAAGTCTTTGAAGAAAGAAAATCTTGAAGGAAGCTTGATACTTCAAGACCCACTCATCACCATTCAAGTCATCATACCATCAAGCTGAGTATCATCTAGGCTAGCAAGAGAAGTGTGCTCTTTTCCTGTCTTAGTTTTTGTCCCATTGGGTTTTGCTAAGATAGGTTTTTAACGAGGCCTTGTCTTGCTATTTCAAATCACCTAGTATGATACTCTCGGACCAGACTACATTATGTATCTTATTCTATCTTAGACTATGCTTTTTATTTCGATTACACAAGTCAAAGGGAGCCTGTTCCTTTATGACTATTAGTTATTTCCGAGACCTTGTGCATGTACAAGGCTCTCACTATATAATCTGGTCGAGCAAGTCTAATAAGAGTATCATCTTTTAACCTAAAAACCTTTCTCTTCTCTTATTGCTATCAACAAGAGTTCGAGAGTTCTGGTGTGTCATATCCAGAGTCTAAGGACTTCTCCTTTAGTGTGTCATATCTAAAGTAGTCGTCTAGGAGTATCAAAGAGTAATCCGTATCTCTTTGTGTTACCAATCGCATCCACAAGCCTTGAAAGATTGAGTTTGATTCATCTTTGCAAGGATCTATCCAATATCATCCAGAGTTCATCCTAGGGTCGTGTTACGGCCTGAGCCAAAGCCGATCATAGGATTCAAGATGAATCTCTCCACTTTCCAGAAAGCTCAATATCAGGAAAAATGGCCATGTAATCATGAAGTTATGATCCATTCTCAAAAACCGGCCAAACCTGTTCTACACTTGCTTCAATGGGAAGCTAGCCAATCCAATCAGCTTCAAACCAGACCTTGGCGACCAGGAGATCAATCTACACAGTCAGTTCTGACACAAATCATTCTCAGAAACTTCTTGGAAGCTAAGTTTTTACTTTCTTCTTCTTATTCTGATATGGTACTTGAAAATAAACAGTTTTGTGATGAAGTTAACCATCTTGAACCGGTACAGCCAAGTAGTCTTGTTTCTTTGTCACAGGAACTGAAACTGTTGGAGCAATCTGTCATAACTAAACCAAAGGTGTTTCCTCAGTCCACCTCCTGTCCAAACCAAAAGCACTGTAAGGATCAAGGATTGATTGTCCCTTCTTTTCATGAAAATGTTTTGAAACCGAGAATTTTTAAGCAAAATCAAATCTTTACTTGGTTGAAAAACGTTTTGCTTAAACCATTTCATGATTTGTTTTCATTGAGATGTGCTTTGAAAGAGATTTGGTGTAGGAAAGAGCATGAACCGAAATTACTTCATTCAAAGAAACCTTTTGATTTCGTTCATGATAAAAAGCTTTCAGATTTAGCATTGTCTCATTCTTTTTCTAGCAGTTTCACACCTTGGCCTGATTTTGAAATTAGTAAACCGATTTTGGGCAGTCAGTTCACTTTCTTGATGTATACCCACGTGCTTGATGATTATCCTAAGAGCTTGGATCCTGTTTTTGATGTCTCAAGGATAGAGAAATCTTTTGATTATTTCTTTCGCAGATTTGATGTGGTTTCTCTAGTTGTTTTGGATGAACAGGATAAGCATGATCAGCTTCCAAGGAGAGCAAGCCTTGGTGAACGCCTAAGGACTTGTGTTCATGGAACATGGAACCATACATACTTGATGGAAATGGGTTCAGACCACCAAGGAAGTTTCTGTCCAAACTTTTCATTCACTGAATTTTCCTTGAATTTTAATTCCTTTGAATCTGATTTATTTCCTTTTGATACAGGTAAAATGGATTTGAGGACAAATCCTTTTGAAGAGGGAGAGAATGATGCACCCAAAATCCAGCACCGTCCTGCTTGGTTCATGGACACGGCCCAAGGTGGTGACCTTGTCGACCAGTTAGACCTAGCAGAGGTTTTCTCATCAGATTACTCAAGTGAGCTGGACTGAATACTCAAGTGAGCTGGACTGACACTATCATGGACGAGCTGAGCTGGACTAACATCCACCCGGACGAGCTGAGCAAGTTGGTTCGACCTTCCGAGCTGGTTCGACCATCAAACCACCTGAGAAGCAACACAGATATACGTTCATTGTTCGAAGCATATCTTCTAAACCATGATGTTTCTTCGCTTGAAACCACTTGTAGAATGTGATCAACTCAATTATGGAACTCCTCGAAGAAGAATCAGATAAAACGGAGTTCAGATGAGGGAGTTATGCCATATACAAATCAGTTGATGTTTAGTTCTCGCGAATTCAGACATGTGTGGATCGTCCCGCGTGTGTCCGTATCCTTTCCAGCATGGTGTGCACGACCAGCTTGAACCTGGAAATCTTTCTGAATCTGGACTAGTCAACATCAGAATTCTCACTTTGACTAGTCTTCCTTGCTTTCCACACTTTGACTAGATCTAGTCAAATTTATGTTTTCTATGCATTGTTTTCAGCAATTTTCTTTATTTCTCTTTGACTCAAAACTCTATATATTGTAGTCCCATTTCATTGCAATGCCATCAACGAATTTTCTTTCTTTTATGAGTTTTTACTCTCTGTTCTTTGTCAAGAACATTTCTAGTTTCTTGGTGAGGTTATCTCCAAGTCTTAATCCTTCCTTTGTTGGACCGGTGCGTCACATCCAAGCAACAACTGAAGTCTGGTAGTATCATTGCGCCTTTCCGCATCTCATTGTGTCACCATTCATCCCACCAGTTCTCTATCCTTCCGGATCAGAGTCCATATCAACCTTACCGAAAGAGTGATCCTGATTTTGGTTCTATCAGTTTGCTCTTAGGCGGAAAACTTCTATTTTGCTTCAAGGGGCCGGTCCGATCAAGGGGGTCGGACCTAAGGCAGGGGTCGACCCTGGTTTCTCCTTGAGCAAGGGTCCGGAAGTCGAGGACCTATCCGGAAGCTGGAGAAAACTTATGTCTGGATATTTTTCCCCAACAGCTTCTGCCTAAGACTTGTTCAAAGCTTGCCGTCAAAAACTCTTAGCAGGAATATTTAAGCTCGTAAGGGGCAATCTCGTAATTTGGTGAAGTCTTGGTGAAGTAGTTGGCTAAACCATTTCGTCCTCGATATCGATCAACAACACTAGATGTGTATCGATCAATTATAATCTTCTAGTACGCGGATCTTCTCAGCTACATCGATCGACAACTCTTGATGAATATCGATCGATTCTTATCACAATGTTGACTTCCGACTTGGTCTTGAATGGTCAACTCGGGTGTATTATCTCTTGTACTCCAAAATGCTCCAAAACATCACTTTATCACGAAACGCTCCTGAACCTGAAAACATACCTAACAGGCTAGAAAACACATTAGTTATATAATAAAATACTACTATACCATGGTAGAAAATGGGTGAAATCCATGGTATATCACCCAAGCACGCTTAACACTGGAGTTCTAAACGGATGTGTGACGGAAAAAGTAAGTCAACTTTGGTGACATAGGTAGTCAAATCAATTATCTTAAGTCATTTCACATATCACAACTCGGGTTGTTACAATTATGTGATAACCTGTCCCGCGGACCCAAGATTTTACAGCTCTGCAGCGCACCTACCCTAACCCCTCACCTTGGGAGGAAACACCTCCACATCCACCGGTAGGTTATTGATGCGCTTGGAGTTACTCGAAACCAAGACCTCACCCTTTAACAACTCTCCACAGGACAAGCTGTCACCAATTGATCTGCAGATCAATTGGTGACAGCTTGTCCTGTGGGAAGGTTGGTAAAGGGTGAGGTCTTGGGTTCGAGACTCACAAAGAACCTAATTATGGGGTTAGTAAAAACTCATAATGGAGGGGTTGGGGTCGGTGCACTGCAAGACTGTGAGCCAGGGTCCGACGGACATGACGGGGTGTCACAGTTTTATTATGCATTTTGAGTTTATTTTAGGATATTTTCAGGTATAGATGTGTTTTGGAGTATTCTTGAGATTATAGAGAAAAATGAATGTAAGAGTGAAGAAAACCTCTAGATATGCAGAGTTGGAGTCGGGATATAAACTGGGGGTTGATCGACGGTGTTACGGCTTGGCAAAGCTAACTTGACTTTCAGTAATTGAACTTTAGCTCAGAAATTTACTTATTTGCAAAGAAAGTTCCTTATTATTTTATGGAGGTTCTGGAGAGAAGAACATAACTCCTTTGAGAATGATTGGAACTCTTATATTTCTTAACGTCAATTTTTTATGCAATTCATTCAACAAATGGATATGTCTTGCGTGATCACGTCTAACTAAATCACCTGTTAGATTTAGGAATTTGCTAAGATTTTGATGATCTTGTGAATGATAGACCTAGTGGGTAATCATATTGTTTCCTTCACATGGATTAACGTTACTGCTTGTTCTTATTAGTAATTAACTAATACCTTGATGGTAGGATAATTGGAATAGCATAGGAGTATGATCGATAACCTGAACTGAATCATATTGAACAAGGTTGTTAGACACAACAAGAATTGGCCTAAAAAACTTATTGAACTGATAGACTTCTATTATCTGAGTCTGATGTGGCAGTGTGAGCTTATGACGTGGCTAAGGAAGAGAGGTAAAGCAAAGACTCTTGGTGAATCTGAAGCTTTGCTGTTACGGAAGTTGGATGCAACTCGTGGAGGGAGGAGAGTATAAGAACAGAGTCAGGTGAAGAGGAAAGATTATGCTTTGATGTTGAAGTAAGATTGACCCCATGAGTCATTTTGACCCGATCGCCATGAGATCGGTGACGAAGGTGAAGCTCGCCATGATAGCTTAGCCGGAGTCAAGCTCGAAGCTATTCGTTATCATCTTGTTATTCTCTGTTATATCTTGTAATCTTGTTTGGAGTGATCAATAAGAAGAGTTCATAGAGTTCTGCATATCAAGACTCCATCATTGGTGCAGTGATACTGGTTCGGATCCAACGCGGTGTGAGGTGACGGTTGTGCAACGGTGTTGACGGAGTGGTGAAGCGATTGACGGAGCGATTTGATTGGAGCGGTGCTGCAGTTACAAGCGATTGGCGAAGGGATTGATCGGAGAATTCGTCGTCGATCGTTACAAGTGAGACTCGAATTGTTATTTTTGTCAGGATTTGTGCGTTAGCGACTGGAGAGCGAAACTATGGGAATCGTAGAGGTTCTGGTGTTTCCCTATGTTGAATTGAGGGAGTGGATCTCTTGGATGGAGGATTACTTTGACCGGAAGGGGCACACTGATTTCGAGAAGTTACACATGGCTCATGGATTTATTTGGGGAGAAGCTGAAAGTTACATCTATTCGTTAAAGCCTATCATTAGCTGGAAAGAGATGAAGGAAACGTTTCTGCTGAGGTTTGGCGAGGATGATGATCCAGAGAAGAAGATCATACTGAAAGCTCGATATGCTAGAGGCCAAGAAGATTTCATTAATCGTGAGGCAGAGAAGCGACAAGGTTTTGACAATGTTTTGAGTCACGAGAAAGAAAGAGTGAAGAATGAAACTTTTGTTGCAGTAGATGATGAGACCGATTCAGTGTTAACAAAGGAGTCAGTTCATGAGTTGCACCAGGAGACTGCTATGCGAAATGACACAGATTTCACTGAGAGTTTGAAGTTGAGTTGTTCGCTTATAGAAGAATCATCTTGTAGCAGTGAAGTTGTGCCTGAGATAGAATTGTTGAAGAAGACAGCATTACCAAATGAGGAAGATGTTTCTGCTGATCTAGAAACTGGTTTGGGATGTGCACATGCAGCCACGGAGAGTATGCAGAGCGCTGATTCTGATTCGGTTATGGAGGTTGAAATGCAGATAACAAAGCCATCAGATACAGAAGTCATTGAGGAGAAATCTGTTGAAGTAATGGCAGAAGTTTCTATGGCTTCTAAAATAATACTCGAGAAAGATATCCTTGCTGAGACATTGATGGAAGTTCCTATGCAGCCTGCAACATTGCTTGAGAGAGATTTAATTCTTGAGACTGATCTGAGTTGTGATTCAGTAACTGGGAATTTTAGGGATGAATCAGCTTGTAGCAAAGAAGTGGTGCATGAGACAGAAATAGATAAGCAGACTGCATCGGTGGAAGTAGTTTCTGTCGCTTCTGTTGCAGGAGTGCACCAGAAAATATCGATTTCTGCACCTGTTCAAGAGACAGAAGTCGTACCAAGGAACTCACTTGCTGAAACTGGTCAAGAAACCAATGATGGTGAAACTGGTGTTACAGGTTGTTCTGCAGTAGCAGTGCATCTACAAGTAGAATCAACTTGGAGTAGTGGAATTGTTCATGAGACAGCATTGGTAAATAAAACATCAGTGATAAATAAGGAGCTGAGGAAATATGTCAAAACTTGGAAATTCAAGTTCAAAAAAATGAATATGCAGGAGGGGTACAATACTAGGCACTGGAGAAAGATGAGACAGCCTCACGCACCAAGAGTGATGTTTAAAAGGCAAGTGAAAACTTCATGTCTATCGGAAAACTTCACATTTATCTTCGGGAAACTTGACATTTATCTTTTGGAAACTTGACATTTATCTTGTTATGTAAAGATAAATAAAAACCATCATACTTATCTCAAATTAGATTTAAAAAATCGTGAACGGGCCGTTTGGTCGTGTTTGGACCCTTTCGGGCCATTCTTTAGACCTCAGACGTTTCTACGATTTTGCCGAGAAGGTACTCTTGTCACGATATCAATCTTCCGAAAGATCCCCAATTCCTCGTACAGTTGAGATGATTGGTGTTTAAGATAACCGTCATAGTCCTATACGATGAATTGAAATCTATCCGTCGAACCTTTCGCGATTTCCTGAAACTTCCCCGACGATTCAGATTGAAACGAAACGGGAGTCTTAGATTCACGATTCTAAAGATTCGTACTGCGAGGCTTCAAGCAAGGATTCAAAGTATAGGACTGGGCTAGTGTCGGGATGGTTTTACGAGGGATTGGCCGTACTTGCCGAACGACCCGCAGCCCGGCGCCTAGGACGTAGGTCAGGACGCCCGGCGCCCAAGATTTCGGTCTGGCTGCCCGGTACGCAGAAACGGGACGACGGTCTGGATGGCCGGCGCCCAGGACAAGAGTCTGGGCGCCCGGAGCGCAGAAACAGGACGTCGGTCTGGACACCCGGCGCCCAGGACTTCGGTCTGGCCACCCGGCGTGCAGAAACGGAACGTCGGTCTGGACGCCTGGCGCCCAGTACGTTGGTCTGGACGCCCGGCGCCCAGGACGTGAGTCTGGGAGCCCGGTGTCCAGGACTTCGGTTTGGCCGCCCGGTGCGCAGAAATGGAACGTCAGTCTGGTCACCAGGTGCCC
This sequence comes from Raphanus sativus, assembly GCF_000801105.2. Taxonomy (NCBI): domain Eukaryota; kingdom Viridiplantae; phylum Streptophyta; class Magnoliopsida; order Brassicales; family Brassicaceae; genus Raphanus; species Raphanus sativus. The sequence continues at coordinate 23,462,469 of NC_079517.1, read as the reverse complement.
AGGACGTTGGTCTGGTCGCCAGGCGCCCATGACGTTGGTCTGGACACCCGGTGCCTAGGACGTGAGTCTGGGCGCCCGGTGCCCAGGACTTCGGTTTGGCTGCCCGGCGCGCAGAAATGGAACGTCGGTCTGGACACCCGGTGCCTAGGACGTGAGTCTGGGCGCCCGGCGCCCAGGACTTCGGTGTGGCCGCCCGACATACAGAAGCAGGACGTCGGTCTGGATGCCCGACGCCCAGGACTTCGGTCTGGCTTCCCGGCGCGCAGTAACGGAACGCCGGTCTGGTTGCCCGCGCCCAGGACGTTGGTCTGGTCGCCCGGTGCCCAGGACTTCGGTCTGGTTGCCCGGTGCCCAGGACTTCAGTCTGGCCGCCCGGCGCGTAGAACCGAGACGTTGGTCTGGGCGTCCGGCGCCCAAAACCGAGACGTTGGTCTGGGCGCCCGGCGCCCGGAACCCTCTTCATCGGGTGACCTATTTCGGTTATTCGTTTTCTCGGTTTTTCGAGGTTTTAAATATTACTTTTTTTTCGAGGACTTTCGGACATCGATTTCGTCTTGACCGATTTTGACTCAACAGTTAGCCCCCCAGCTAGCTAGGAACCGTGGTGCTTCGGGTAACCAGGTCTTAGCTTGCGGTATAGCTCGTTCGGAAAGTGTGGAGACGTAATCGTTGCCGAGAGTCAGAGTAAATAGTAAAAAATTTGCCTATAAAGATGGATCTCGGCCCTGGTTACCCGAGATCTTTATACTTAGGAATTTTCCAAGAATCTCTCTCTTAAGAATCCTCTCCTTTCTTTCAAAGAAACGATGTCTTTAAAATCAAGATCTTCCAAGAAGAATTCTTCTTCTCATTCGTCTCCGGACGATTTTCCTGCCAACAAAGTGATCAGCCCGAAAAATGAGTTCGTGGTTGAGGAAGACGAAAGGGAGGCGTACTACATAGCTCTTGGTGGATCGCCTCCGCCTCAGCAAGAGAATCCTATTCCCAAGTGTCCTCCGAGGGCGCCTAGCGCGTCATTCACACCAAGCGCGGTTTTTTCCCGAGTATCTCACGACCCTTTGGAACTTTTACCAAATTCTGAATGGAGTCACGTTCCGAATTCTGGTCGGCAACGAGAGCGCGAGGAACCCTCCGCCAGGTTTCTTTACTTGCTACGAGGCCTATTTGTCGCACTGCCGCATGTGGTTCCCGATCCCTGGCGTCATCGCCCGTGCCCTTCACCGTTTCGAGCTCTCTATGGGCCAGCTGAATATTCCAGCCATGGAGAGTTGGCTCGGCGTGGTGATCTTGAGCTATGAGTTGGGGATGGATCTCGGCCCTGGCGACTTCGAGGGGTTCTGGACTACCAGACCAATGACGACCGAAGGTTTATATTCCATAAAGGCAAGGAACAATCTGACGATAATCCATGGGACTACTTCGAACCCCAAAGATTGGTTCGAGCATTTCTTCTTTGTCAAAATAGATGAGGAGTCCGTCGAAGGAAGCTTCCTCGATCTACTCCGTCGGGAATGGCATTACGGTCACGGTAATATGACTACCTTTTGCTTTCTGTTTTGAGATGTTTTGTTTAAGGTGCGTGAAGAAATTAAAAAAATTATTTCATGCAGGGAACAACCCTTTTCCGGAGGTCCCCAACGATCTTTTCGCTAAGCGAGATCTTCTTCGGTCAAGGCCGTTTTTCTAGATTCCTTCACTCTTGAACGGATCCGAAGCGCGGTGGAGCTCCACCGATCGCGAAGCACTCCCCAGCCTCTCGTTGAGCAAATTTCCGACTTGTCCACTCAGAGGCTGAAAAACAGATCTCGGAAGGACAAAGGTGTTGCCTTCGAAGCTGCCTCGGGAGATCATCCGCTGCCGGGATGGAACCCTAGTTTCACCCCAGAAGAAAGGGGTGGAACTAGCGCGGTTCCTCCCCCTGGTGATTTTTTCGACAACCTCCCTCCCGCGTTTACGTCCGACGAGTCGCTGGACAATTAAGCGAGGAGGAAGGTCACCGCTGACTGGTCTCGTTTAATCAACGAGGTTTGTCCTCTGAACTTTGATCGTATCTTTGTAATAATGTGTACATTTCTTTGACCTTAAGTTCATGCAGGGGATGAGAGTATGGGGCGCGGCGATCGAAGGAAACTTCCGAGCAGGGCGACTATCTCGCTTCAAATCCGAGGAGGTCGAAAGAGAGCTTTTCCGATACCGGCAGGGGTTGAGGAACAAAACCGTAAACAGGCCGAATTTCATTCTCGAGCCCTCATACGTGCGGAAAGGAAGGGAAGGAGAGTGGTTGCCGAGATGAGGCGGATGGCCGGAATGTTTGCCACTGAGTTCGGGATCTTGAAGGAAGCTCAGGAAACCGTGGGTGACTTTCGCGAGTGCCGAGGCTCGGTTGCTACTCTCCACAAAACGCAGGGCGAGTACTTCTCCTTTCCCGCCGAGGTCGCCGAGATGAATGTTCTCATGAGGGGCTGTGCTGACGCCGAATCCCTGGTTCCTCCAATCGAGGGAAGGGTAAGAAAGCTCTGGGATCCCATCGAGGTTTCGGAGGATACAGTGGAAACGGGCGCAGGCGGAGAGGCCGGAGGCGGGGGCCAAGAGGTAGACCAGCCTGCGAGCTTGTTTGTGTTTTCCCTCTCTGGATATTGCGACTTAGATTTAGATTTTTGAAGTTTTCTGGGATTATATCCCTTTTCATTGTGTTTGCTGTGTGCTATGCCGAGTGTGGCCGTTTATTTGTTTATGCCGCGACCGTAGGAGGTCGTGTAACTTTGTATGTTTCGGGACTGGCTGTTGGTGGCTTTGTGATACACCATTGATTTCACCCATTTTCTACCATGGTATAATGATATTTTTATTATATAACTAATGTGTTTTCTATGTTAGGTATGTTTTCAGGTTCAGGAGTGTTTCGTGATAAAGTGATGCTTTTGGAGCATTTTGGAGCACAAGAGATAATACACCCGAGTTGACCATTCAAGACCAAGTGGGAAGTCAACAATCGGAGAAGAATCGATCGATACTTATCCAGAGTTGTCGATCGATGTAGCTGTGAAGATCCACGTACTTGAAGATTATAATCGATCGATACACATCAAGTGTTGTCGATCGATAGCGAGGACGAAATGGTTTAGCCGACTACTTCACCAAGACTTCACCAAATTACGGGATTTCCCCTGACGAGTTTTTAACCCTGCCTAAGTGTTTTTGACGGCAAGCGAAGCTTCAAACACTACAAAAAAGTCCACATTGATAGCACATTATAATAGCACGTTTTATTAAACTGCTATGATAGGTACATTTAAAAAATCGTATAATATAATAGGGTTATATAAACGCTATTATAGAGTTTCAATAAGCGGGAACCCAAAATTAGTTTTTCCGTGTAATAAGTTAGACAAAAATCAAATGAGCTCGAATCTCCATCGATTGAACCTTCCAAACCACAATTCCGCTTCTCCCATCCGCCATTTCAGCTCCATTCTCCTCTCTCTCTGTCGCTGAAGGTATCGAAGAGACACTTAGCTTCATTGCGCCATCTCTGTCGACACTTAGCCCAAATCAAAGAGATGTTTCGTGATATCATCTTTGTCGATACTTAGCTCAATTTCATGTTTTGATTTCATATTTGCTTCGGGATTCGATTGAGTTAGCATTTTCAATCTCTTAGCTCAATCTCTTTGTTTTTCGTTTTAGGGATTCGATTGAGTTAGCATTTTCAATCTCTTAGCTCAATCTCTTTGTTTTCGTTTTAGGAATTCGATTGAGTTATCTGTTTGCTACTGATTGACTTTAGGGATTCGATTCATTTCATCTTCACTTCGTTTACACATATATTGAGTAACCATTCATTTTAGTGCTGATTGACTTTAGGGATTCGATTGAGTTATCTGTTTGTTATCTGTTTGCTACTGATTAGGGATTCATTTACATATATTGAGTTATCTGTTTGCTACTGATAATTTTTTGTGTCATATATTGAGTTCTGTGTGACTACGAATGCGTTGATTTGATTTTTGCTACTGGTAATGGTGGAAAAGGCTTGGGTTCATCTTAGCAGGTAATGACTTTAATCATATATGTTATCTTTCAGTAGTTGTTTCTTATTTTTTGCTACTGATAATGGTGGACATTACTTTTTTTTTTTTTTTCCTTTTCATTATCTATTTAAGAGTTGATCCTGCTTATGAGAGTGGGGCTACAAAGTTTGTACGGGATGTGGCTGCAGCTTTGGGAGGGTTTGATATGATTGTATGTCCGTGCATTGACTGCCGCAATATAGATCGTCACTCAGGAGATGTTGTAGTTGATCATCTGGTTACTAGGGGAATGGATGTGGCTTACAAGAATCGGTCTGGTTGATTGTGAAAGCAGCATAACTGAATGGGCTGATGAGATCTTTGGGTTATACGGAGCTGCTGAGTATTTAGATGAAGAGTTAGCGGGTACAGGGGAGTTATCTGAGATGGTAGAGGGAGACGACAAGAAAGAAGATGAATTCTTGGCAAAGATAGCTGTAGCTGGAACCCCTTTGTATCCGAGCTGTGTAAATCATAGCAAGCTATCTGCAATTGTTTCATTATTTAGATTGAAGACTCAGAATGGGTGGTCTGACAAGAGCTTCAATGATCTTCTGGAGACCTTACCGGAGATGTTACCAGAGGATAATGTGCTCCACACTTCACTGTATGAGGTGAAGAAATTTCTGAAATCGTTTGATATGGGTTACGAGAAGATTCATGCATGTGTCAATGACTGCTGTTTATTGAGAAAGAGGTTCAAGGATCTTGAGAAGTGTCCAAAATACAAGGCTTCAAGATGGAAAACTAATATGCATACTGGTGAGAACAAGAAAGGCATCCCACAGAAAGTATTACGTTACTTTCCAATAATACAAGACTGAAGAGAATGTTCCGGTCTGAGCAGATGACAAAGGATTTGAGGTGGCACTTTAGCAACAAAAGAAATGATGGAAAACTTCGGCATCCTGTTGATTCAGTCACATGGGATCAGATGAGTGCTAAATACCCTACCTTTGCAGCTGAACCGAGGAACCTCAGGCTTGGTCTCTCAACTAACGGATTTAATCTGTTCAATATGAAGAACTCGACGTACAGTTGCTGGCCTGTGTTGTTAGTGAACTACAATCTACCGCCTGACTTATGCATGAAGAAGGAGAACATAATGCGTTCATTGTTGATTCCTGGTCCACAAAAACCAGGTAATAGCATTGATGTGTATTTAGAACCCCTTATAGACGATCTAAATCAACTGTGGAGCATTGGAGAGGTAACCTTTGATGCTGTAAGTCGAGATACTTTTAGTCTGAAGGCAATGCTGCTTTGGACGGACAGCGATTTTCCCGCTTATGGGAACCTTGCAGGCTGCAAAAGTAATGGGTAAAATGGGGTGTCCGCTTTGTGGTAAAAAAACCGACAGTATGTGTCTAAAGTTCAGCAGAAAACATGTTTACATGTGCCATAGAAAGGGTCTGCCACCACCTCATAATTTTAGGGGAAAGAAGAGGTGGTTTGATGGAAAAGCTGAACAAGGGAGAAGGGGAAGAATACTAACTCGGCGTGAATTTTCTCAAAACCTGAGAAACTTCAACAATGACACTGGGAATTTTAAACGATCTGCAAGTAAGAGGAAAAGGGTTCTTAGTACTGATTTAGGCTCTGCTAATGAGAGTTTACCCAGTGAGTCAGAGGAAGAGGAAGAGGAAGAAGAAGAAGTTCAAGTCGATGAGGATGAGTTATCAAGATGGAAGAAGAGATCAATCTTTTTCAGGCTACCATACTGGGAGGTGTATGACGCTTGCGTTTGTGATTTTTAACATTTTCAATCAATATGTTGTGATTAATTTTAAGTTCTTGTTTTCTTTCTGTTTTGAATAAGAACTTCCGGTGAGGCACAACTTAGATGTAATGCACGTGGAGATAAATGTGGCTGCGAGTTTAGTTTCTACATTGTTGCATTGTGGGAAATCTAAGGATGGTCTTCCGGCTAGGAAAGATCTGGAGGAGCTTGGTATTAGGCCGGAGTTGCACCCAAAAATTCAGGGTAAACGCACATATCTTCCTCCAGCACCGTGGTCTTTGTCCAAGTCAGAGAAGAAGATCTTTTGTAGGAGACTATTTGACTTCAAAGGCCCTGACGGATATTGTTCTAACATATCAAGAGGTGTTTCATTAGATGATTGTAAAGTGACAGGTCTGAAATCACATGACTACCATGTCCTAGTGCAGCAACTTCTTCCTATTGCGCTTAAAGGGTTGTTACCTAAAGGACCTCTTCTAGCAATTTTTAGATTGTGCGCATTCTTCAATACGCTGTGTCAGAGATTTATTGATAGGGAGAAGCTATTGGTTATGGAAGCTGAGATTATTGAGACTCTTTGCTTGTTTGAAAGTTTTTTCCCTCCGAGTTTCTTTGATAGCATGGTCCATTTGACAGTGCATCTAGGAAGAGAAGCTCGGCTTGGTGGACCAGTTCAGTTTAGATGGATGTACCCATTTGAAAGGTACTATATATATGACTGTTTAAAATTTCATTTGCTTTAGCTGATGCCTAATCTAATTATACTCACCTTCGATTCAGGTATATGAAAGTCCTAAAAGACTATGTGAGAAATACTGCAAGACAAGAGGGGTGCATCGCTGAATCATATTTAGCTGAAGAATGCATCAGGTTTTGCAGTGAATTCTTGAAGAAGACAACGAATGTACAAGATAAAATGGACAGAAACATAGAGTATGAGAACAATTACATCTTAGAGGGTAGTCCAATATCCACCGGCACTTCATTTTCGCTCACAGAAATGTAAAAGAAAGTAGCACATCTTGCTATCATCCAGAACATGGCTCTCGTCGAACCATACATAGATTAAGTACATGCACCACTCTATTTATTTTCCATTTCGCACTCATTTATATGTATGATCAACCAATTGATTCATTTCTTTTGATTTCAATCTTTCACAAGTGAGCATCTACACCATTTACAAGAATCATATGACAAATGTCGCCGAGATGCATCAACTTTATGGAGTATGCACACTAAGAATTTTGCATCTTGGCTAAAAGAAAAGGTAACTTTTTTTCATAAGTTCTCTTATTACTGTAGACATGTGTTTGACTTGTTTTTACCTTGTCAGGTGCCTCTTGATTCTACAGAGCATGCAGAAACACTTAAGTGGATAGCTTATGGTCCACGTTGTTCTGCAAGGTCGTACACAGGCTTCATAGTAAATGGGCAGAGGTTTCATACAGCATCAGTTGATAGGAGAAGTCAGAATTGTGGAGTTTATTATGAGGCTACTGCAGTTTGTAGATCTAGTGCCAAAGATACATCACACGTTGTTGATTTGGTTTCTTACTATGGCAGAGTCACTGACATCATTTTGATGGATTATAATATCTTCTATGTACCTCTGTTCCGGTGTCAATGGGCTGTAAAGAGTAATGGAGTGAAGATTGAAGATGGTTTTACACTAGTTAACCTGCATCATAGTCAAGCATCGTTTTCAAGTGATCCGTGCATACTAGAATCTCAAGCTAAGCAAGTCTTCTACTCTCGAGAAAATGAGTTATCACATTGGTATACTGTAATGCGAGGTCCTTCGAGAAGATACAGTAAGAAAGACATTCAAGAAGGGTCTGCAGACATTGGGCCATTGCCATCCGATATTGACATGGATATTGACATTGATGAGGCTGAGAATGTCAGAACTGATTGTGAAGGCATCTATGTGTGAAACGTATCCTTAGTCATTGTTATTTTCTGCTTGAATTGATTGGTCATTTATGCTTGTATTGATTGGTCATTGTCTGCTTGTATTGATTGGTCATTGTCATTGTCTGCTTGTATTGATTGGTCACTGTCTGCTTGTTTGGATTGGTCACTGTCTGGTTGTTTGGAACTAAATCTTCCTTTCATAATTTGTTTCAGGTAAATTGAAATGGCATGTGGAAAGAAAAGCAAAAGAGGAAGAAAGGCCAAGAAAAAAGTAGATGATGAAGTTGAGTTCGTATGTACTTGACAACCTGTCATAGAAGGAGAAGAAGGCGATCTAGATAAGACAGCACCAGGAGAAGTTGACGAACCTGGGACAGAACCAGAAGAAGGTGAGCAACTTGAGACGGAACAAGCTGAGGATGAGCAACATGAGACGGAACAAGCTGAGGTTGAGCAACATGTGATAGAACAAGACCACCATAATGTCCAAGAGACTGAAGAACACTCTACAGTTCCGGAGCCTGTAGAGTCAAGCTCCCGTAAGAGAAAGCGTGGACCAACAATGATGAAAGACATTGCCAAAGATCCAAATAGCAGAGTTCATGTAGATTTCACCTTCATGGGAGAACCTTACGGTCCTGGTTCAGTCAAGCTGTCTTCATATTTAGGTCCATTGGTAAGAGAACACATTCCTGTCACACTTGAAAGTTGGAAAACACTCACAGAAGATGTGAAGACAGTGCTCTGGAAATCAGTTCAGGTAACAGTTTCTATACAGAAGATGTGAAGACAGTTCCTGTCAGGGTTACTGATTTGTTTACTATGTAAATGCAGGCAAGGTTTGAAGTTGATGAGGACTACCAAAGGGTTGTAGTGCTTAAGCAGATGGGAGGATTATGGAGATCATCGAAGTCACGCCTGGTAACCCAAATCAATGCAGCTGAAAATAACAAACAAAGGATGAATCTGAGACCTAAGAATGTCCCCCAGTTGAGTGGCGCAAATTTGTAAAGCTGAAAACTAGTCATGAATTTAAGGTACTGAGTGATAGCTACAAGGAGAGAAGACGCAACCAGATTCCTCATACTTGTAGTCGCAAGGGAATGGTTAGGCTAGCAGAAGATATGGTAAGCATACATGCTTCATGTTTTTGTCATTATAAATTGTTAGTCAAGGCTGTTGACATATAATATTTTGACAGAAAAAACTACTGCCGACCCATCTGAAGTGTCGAGGCTTAAAATATGAGTGAAGTCACGTACCAGGAAAGATGGTACTCCTATCAACACGAATGCTGCTGAGAATTGTAAGTTAAAAACTTCAATTTTCTTATACTGATTTTGGTTTGGGTTTTTGTTCTTCGTTACAAGCCTCTAAGGTTACTGGTTTCTTTTCTGATGTACAGCGAAAGGCAGCTGAGCTTGTTAATGGTGCTAATCAATCATCTGGTACAAATGAACATGAAGATACACTCAACCAACTGTTAGGACCTGATAATCCTGGTCGTATGAGAGCAATGGGCAGAAATATGAGTAAGACCAAGTTAGCTTGCTTCCAAATGAAGCACAAGTCCATTTCTGAAATGCAAGAGAATCAAATTCATCTCCAGCAAAAGGTTAATGAGTTACAAGCTGAACTAGCCAAAGTCAATAAACAGGTCAGACACTTATACGTTTATAATTTCATCTGATTATTAGGTTATAACTTAATACTAAGCTTTGTTTTGGGTGTATGTTACAGAGAGAAGAGAATGAAGTGGGTGAAAACTCAGCTGCAAGATTAAGTCATCAAGTTACACATCAATTATTTGTTTTCTAGCTATTTTCCACTCACATTTTTTAACTGATCATTTAACAGAGTGTGAACACAAAAGCAACACAGAGGTGTCTTTTGATTGATTGGGCTGATGAAGATGGAAACGTTGCAGAGGGTCGTATCCTTTCATCAGACCCAAATGATATAGTGAATGACAGTAGATTAGGCCCTACTGATGCTAAAGTGATGGTAGATGCTGCTACTGAACCTAAAGCGTTCCTGTGGAGACCTGGGAGTAACATGTGCACAATCAAGGAAGCTGTAGGCCACATTATTGCATGGCCTAAGAATAAATGTGTTGAACTAGGTAACGGGCTCAACCTGAAGACATGTCACCACTCGTAAGTGTATTTTGTTGCATTCGCATGTGTGTTTTCAAATTGGTTTGGTCTGTCATTAAATTATTTTCGCATCTGTTTTTTTGACAGGGGTCGAAAACTAATTCTCTCAACAAATGCAAACTACTAGATTTAACTGATGATAATCTAGTAGTTGGTGAAGGCCGTTGGCAAACACAAGAACCAAAAGCATTGGTTAATGGTCTTCCTCTTGGACCGAAAGCAGTTAAAGTCTTCCTAGATGTTGTACACGAATCTGGTACGTATTTATGGAGGCCTACGATGGATGAGGCATATCTGGATGACTGCGTAATGTCTTTTATATCATGGCTTGCTCGGAAAGTTGTATTTGAAAACCCACCAGAAGCAACAAGAAAGCAAAATCCTCTTCCAAACACTGCATCATCAGTAGGAAACTCAAGAGGTGCATGTGTAAACGCAAGAGGAACATCAGGAGCAACATCATATAAAACAACAACTGAGAAGTTTCAAGCACCAAGTTAGGTAATATTGACTGCGTATTTTCAAATCATCTTGTTATATTATTGTCTGAGTTTTAAATTGTTTATATTGTAACCTTGTCAGCTAAATCAGGGAAATGGAGCTATTAAAGTGAATCAGAAATGCAAATTGATGGACGTTGGTGAGAGGAAACAAGTTGTTGCTAAAGGGCATGTAAATTCAACATACCCAAATCAAATGGTTCATTTTGTACGCTTGGGTCCGAATGCAGCTAGAGTATGGGTAGATGTGGTGATGGTGGAAGATGCAGAAGTTTGGAGGAAATCAGATAAAATAGAGTCTTTGAAAGATGCACATGGTTCATCATCAATTGCTTGGCCAATTGATAAACTGGTCATATTCTAGGCTGATGTAAGTGTTGTTCTTTGTCTTTAAAATCTGCATCTGTGATTGATAAACTAATGAGACTTATTGATTGTTGCAGCCTGCAGGGGGAATGAAGAAGTTTGGTCCAGAAGGGGGGTAATGAAGCTATGTTCGATTAGAAACTAGGGTAATGAACTTATGTTTGATTATGAAGGTGTGATCCTTTTTCTCAGCGGCATATGTACTAGCTACATCTTTTCTGTTTTGAAACTGAAGGTGTGATCCTTTTTCTCAGCGGCATATGTATGTTATGAATGGTTATGACATATGTTATGAATGGTTAAGTTTTCTTATAGCGTTTCTATTTTGAAAACCATCATCGAGTATATCATAGCAGTGAAACAAGTCAACAATGGCAAAAAAATAATTGTTATGATAAACTATCATATCATTTTAAAAAACATACCGAATTACTCTATCATCAATATGTGAAAGCTATAACAAAATTTAACAGAGCAATAAAACAAAGCTATTGTATGTTACATATATATAGTAGTACAAAATATAATAGCGATACGTGATTGCTATTGAAGAGTGACCTATCATAGCACGAAAATAACTCGTAAACAATTGGTAACAAAAGATACGCGTGTTGTTGTTAAGTTAATTATATCTTAAAGGTATTGCTATCGTAACCACACATTTTATAGCGTCACATAAAAATGCTATCGTAGGAGGGGTACTTACGATAGCTGTCGATGACATAGCATTTATGAATTCGCTATGAAAATCCTACGATAGCTTATTTTCAGCGCTAAGAATGTACATATTTCTTGTAAAAGCCAAAAAGCAAGCAATCAGAGAGTGTGAGAGAAAGCTAGAGTTTTATTTGTTTTGAGAGATTGGAGAGAGATCATTGAGAGATTTGTGATTGAACTCCATTTGTTTTCTATTCTCTATCTAATGCAATTTCTTTACCTATCCTGTGTTATGAATTGCTTAGTTATGTCTGAGTAGTCTACTTGTTAGATCTAGGGTTTAAACAAGTTTGTGGGATTAGCCCCAAACTATATTTGCTAAGTTGTGATATTCATCAAATGGATTGAACCCTATGCTTGTTCTAGAGTAGCTAACTAGAGCATAGATCACTAGGATCTTTATATCTTGAATTATCTGTTTCAGCTAGTTTGTCTCCTGTTGAGAAGAGCGAGAGCCCTCCTTGAGACCTAGTGTTCATTATCGGCTCACGCCTAGGCATTTCTAGAAGCCGTCGATCGATATCCCAACGGGCTGCGAAAGGTGTATCGCTCGATATCTCTAAAGGATATCGATCAACTCTTTTTCTGATCAACAGAGGACAGTTGATATCAGAGATCTAGTTATTTAACCAGTGAGACATCACTGGTTGTTAAGCGGTTGGGTTCTTTAATATCATGCAAGCAACTTATTAGGCATTTATAGATATTATAATCTCCATTCCTGAATAAAAGCCCTAAATCTAGCACTCTTCATTATCATTTAAACAACCATCATGTTGTTAGTTAAAGCAACTACCTTGCTCATTTTAGGATTGTCATTTACATTTCATCAAAAAAAACAACTTCACCTAGGATTGATTAATTGATAGTATTTAATTGGTTCCCTAACTCCTCGTGATTCGATCCCTAAGTACTACAGCTGAACCTCTTATTTGAGAGAGTAAGGCATTCATTAGGTTAATTTGAGCCGTATCAAATTTGGCGCCGTTGCCGGGGAGCTTTGATCGCATTAGATTTAATTTTATCAATTATGGGTTTTTCTTTTTCTTTTACCCCTTTCTGATTAAAATTTTTCTTGTCTTTTCAGGTACATGTCCAGCAGTACCAGAAGCAATAAGGGAAATACACTACTATTCTCAGAAGATCCTGCACACTTGGAACGTTCAATCCGCAAAGACCTACGCTCCGCATCGATCGACAGAACCGTAGATCCGTCGACTGATATTCACGTTCAACCGTCGACCGATACTCAGACACCACCGTCGACTGATACTCTTCGCTGCTCCATATCGTTCGACACTACCGACCGTACATCGATCCACACAAACCCGCGAGGCATGGTTGCGATTGTTATTCTCACGCAGGACGAGAATGGAAACCTTTATGACCAGGATGGTCATCTCCGTAATGCAACAGGTCAGAAGCTAGATGCACAGGGAAATATAATCCCTGAGCCAGAAGTTAAGGCTACAGAAGAAGCTCAAACACGATCGTTGGCAGACTACAATCGTCCTGATGAGTACTACACCAACAGATCAGCACTATTCGACTTCGAGAGATTCAGAAGCCGAACTTCGAGCTCAAGCCTCAGTACTACTGTCTCGTGTCACAGATACCTTACGCTGGGTTATCACACGAGCATCCTATGGACCATCTAGAGAGGTTCGAGGATCTTATAGCTGCCATCCGCATGGATGAAGTCTCTGAGGACTACCTACTCTGCAAGCTCTTCAAATACTCACTGATTGGAGAAGCTTCACACTGGCTTAAGCAGTTACCTACAGGATCACTAACATCCTGGGCCGACACAAAAAACGCCTTCCTGCGTAATTTCTTTTATGAGGCACGTTCTGAAGACTTAAGGAGCAAAATTGCCACTTTCGCGTAAAAGCCTGGTGAGACTTTTAAGGACGCGTGGATCAGATTTAAGTTCTTCTAGCGAGACTGTCCACACCATGGATTCAATGAAGTGCAGCTGCTAAGCACTTTCTATAGAGGTATCGCCTTGAGGTATCAGATGGCTCTTGATACTGCTAGCAAGGAGAACTTCAACACCAGGAATCCAATAGATGCTGTGAGACTTATTGAGAACCTAGCCAACAGCACCAGCACCAAGAACACTGACTCTGATAAGAAGAAATTTGTTGCAGCCATCGGGGAGGACCAGATGAGTGAAGTCAGAGCTAAGATAGATGCTTTACATGTGTTTCTAGGGAAGCCAGTCTGCTCAGCTGAAGAAGGAGAGGCTAGAGAAGATGATACAAAAGAAGATGTGAACTACATTAGAGGTACTGGATTTCAGAGGTTTGGAAACCAGAGTGGCAACATAAACTTTTTTGGCTGTGGTCAGAAGAGTAACTACAACCAGAGTTCACAGTATCAGAAACCTTTCAACAACACCAGGAACTCATCTACCAAAACCCACCACCACCCACCCAGGAGAGTAAGTTTGATGCCATGATTGATAGAGTTCTTGAAGGACAGCAGAAGCTAACAGTGGACTTCAATGGAAAGATTGACTCTGTCTTCAACAATCTGAACACAAGAATACACACCATTTGTACTCAAGTCAGGAAGCTTGAGACACAAATTGTTGAAACTGAAGACTCTATCAGGAGAACTGGAACTTCTAAGGAAGTAGGAGAGGGAAGAATGAAACACCACGTGAATGCCATCATAGATGATGATTTCTGGCAAGTGCTGAAGCATGAAAAGCTTCAAGAAGGAGATTTCAAAGTGGAAAGTTCACTAAGTTTTGGTGAATCGCAATGGTGTCGATCAACACCAGATAGCCCATATAGATCGACACAATCGATGTCATTTCCAGATACGACTGCAGATTGCAATGCGGTTAGGATTTTGACATATGCTGAATTCACGGCTTCGCATCCACATCCACCCACTCTCACATACGAAAATATCGACCGACTAGGCGAGCTACTCATCGATCGACACAATGATGAGACACGCATCGATCGACCTTTTTCTCCACATATCGATCGACACGCACCTCTCACATACCGAGTGCAAATACCAGCAATTGAGAGCAACCGAATCAATGCACTCCGACCAACACCGAAACCACCATCTGACCCTACAGAGACTACCAGTAACCTTTCAGACACTACACCAGCATCAGAGGGAACTGAAGGAAGAAGGTTAAGGAGTAGGAAGGAGAAAACTCCTAAAACCTTAAGAGGGAAGCTAATGAGAAAGAGATAGATGGTTTTACTAAGAGAGTTATCAGAATCCCACTGGAAAAAACCTTTGAGGAGGTTTACTTCACAAGCAGATTGTGAATGTTCTTTAGAGTGACAAGGGAGAGTAAAAATGACATTAGGAGAATGTTTGACATAGTCAGAGAAGACATGAGGAGGAGGATCACATTGAAGAAAAAGAGTGATCCTGAGAAGTTTGCAATACCCTGTGTAGTAGAGTGATCGTGGGAAGTTTCCTCACAATCTGGGTCTGAAAGTAGAGCCTTCACCAGAGATCTTCACATTTGTGGATTACACTCAGAAAAATTCTGGAGGCTTGATCAGAGACCTGGAAGTGCAGATTGGTAATGCCATTGTCCCTGTGGATTTTCATGTCCTGGATATCAAAGTAAATTGGAACTCTTCCCTTCTACTTGGAAGAGCATTTCTGGCTACAGTAGGAGCTTTATGTGACTTGAACACCAACAGGATGTGCTTGACTATGATAGATCCAGATATCCACTACGACCCTGTCAAACTTGGGAAAACACCAGCCAAAACCGTGGAAAAAGAAAATGATCTTGGTATTATTGCAGTTTGTAATTGTGAAGTAGAGTACGAATCAGAGTACTCAGGATCGATCGACGACCTCACTACTTCATCGATCGACACCCGCGAGTCAGAAGTGATCGACACCAATTTTGGATTATCGATAGACAGAGATACACCAGATGATGAACTCGATTTACCAGATCATTTCTACCCGAATTTCGCCATCCAACCCTACAACAAAGAAGATGAATACTCAGTAAGGAGTTGGCAGGTAGCGGATTTCATGAAAGTTTTGTAGTAGATACAACTAGATCTGCCCACAATGAAGACCACATCGAAGAATATGATGAAGATTATTGGGAAGAAAGAGCTTGGGAACACTAAATGGAGAATGATAGATTTGAAAATAGTTTCCCAAGAAAAACCTGCTCCAAATCGATCGACATCCACCGCCCACCATCGATCGATTCTCTACCGCATCCAGCAAAACGACATCGTCCATCGATCGACATTGCAAGCATCACATCGATCGATATTGAGTCAGACGACTTAAAGGACAAAATCGGAATTTCACCGATTAGAGCAACATAAGGGTTTATAAAGTTGTCAAAATCAACCACGAAAATCCAAACTTCAACAACACATACACAGCAGCCTCCGGAAACAAGCAACATCACCATGGAGACCTGCAACATCAAGAACAATCGATCCAACCAAGCAGCTAAACGATCATCACCGATCGCCATCACCACTGCACCATCGATCGTTTCCTTTACCAGCGCTCAATCTCGTTTTCATAATTCTTATGATATCAAGAATGCTTCACTAACACCTAATGAATTTGGTATTTTTCAAGGATAGAGATGGCTTTGCAAGAGCCATGGATGGAAGGATTCTACACATATCCAGGGAGGACATAGCAGACATCCTTCAAGCTGCCAATGGACCAGACAACCTGTTCACACATCAACGTGGCCATCCAGACATCCTAGCTCACGTCCATGATAACCACCACTTTACCATGACAGAGGATACAGTTCCTCAAAGTTTCGGTCAACATAGGAGCTCACCATCGATCGATATCGTTTCAACACCATCGATCGACGGGGAGATACCCAGATCGATTGACAGCGCAAGAGCCAAATCGACCGACAGACGTATTGAGTTTGGACGACGTGCCTTTGAAACCAACAGATCCAGAAGATTCAGATGGGAAGAGAGGGACGAATTTGGTGTCCACAGAGATGAATTTGGACATGCTAGGGGAGTTGATGGTGAAATCATCCCTGTCACCAAAGAGCAGATCAGAAAAATCCTGGAGAGAGCATCTCTTTTTCAGAGGAGTTGTTTAAGCCTTCCAGAACATGCACACCATTACCATGCATACAGACCAGCACCAGTGCCCTACAGAAAGGAGGAGATAGATGATATGGTGACTGATGTGTGGGGAGCTCAGGCACACCTGGAGGAAGAATTCCGCACACTGGTGGAAGATACCTACCAACCATTGGATCGCAGCTATGAAGCTATTCAAAGTGATATGGCAGTGCTAAAGATGGAGATTGAGAGCATTAGAAACATGCTTGAGAAGGAAGCTACGCCACCAATATCGATCGACACAGAACCATTTCCATCGATCGATATCGGCAAGACTACATCCAACACCCAACCAGAATGTTCATCACCTAAAAGAGATGAATGTGAGATTGCTTACATCAACACACGGATTGGAGACGTCTACAGCCCTCTCAACAACAATGTCGAACGGTTAAGCAAGAGGATTGATCTTCTACAGCAAGAGTTGGCAACAATTCACGGGAAAGGTCAGGCTCAGAATGCTACTGTTCTGTCGATCAACACACCACCTTCACCATCGATCGACATAAGGTTCGCAGAAATGGAAGCAAGGATGAAATTGTATGAGGAAAAGCACAACAACTACAGTTCGCCTATCATGCGATACCTGGATACACTGTCACAACAGATGAACGAGATGCAACAAGACATTGGCATAGTTCAGGACCACCTTGGTTTATGTGGCAGAAACGTGACATCGATCGACAGGACTAGATCTAAATCGATCGACATCCAGCAACCACCAGCGCAGATAACTTACACTGCAGCAAAAGTTGATCAGATCAAACACAAGCTATACGAAGCTATTGATGCTATGGAGGAGAGGCCCAACAAGAGATGCAATGACATTGACGACCCTCTCAACGAAAGAGTGACCAACCTATGCAGAGCCACTGGTCTACTGAAGAATGATGTACTTGCTATTCATAGAACTCTTGAGTACCAAGGTCAGCTTTCAGAATCAATCGACACGGTTACCACTGGATCGACCGACAGAACTCCCAGCGAAACGACCGACGCATACGTTGTAGCATCGATCGACACCGAGTCCTTGACAGACCGAGATCAGCTGATTCATTACAAGATCGACGCTATGCAGAATGAACTGAGGGAGCTGTCAGAATATGCCTACAACACCGTCTACATGAATGTTGGCAGCATCAAATCAATTGAAAGAAGTCTGAGGAACCTCACAGATGTCGTCCTCAAGATGGATGAAAAACAGCTCATAAGTGATGATGCCACAAGAAGCTTCATTGCCACATGATTCGATAGGAGGAGACACGAAATTGATGCTTGTTGTCCAACAAGTAGCAGTTTCTGAACCAACTGAGTCACATACCACCAAAGTCAAGCGAAATGACTATAACAAAGCGCTGAGTGGGAGGCAACCCACTATTAGGTTTTATTTTATTTTAAAGTTTTTGTTACATTTTTACTTTTATTTTTCACATTGGTTTTTGCAGATTTTTAAGATCCAAGTAGAATGACGATTCCGTCGACCGACACAATCAAGTCGCATCGCTCGACAATCGACGTATCTCTATACGTATCGATCGACGCCATTGCGGTCAGGTTTAGTCGTTCTATCTTGTTACATTAAGTACTTATGATTTATTTTTTTTCACTTCACACCGGTTGTGTTACACTGGGACAGTGTAATTTATGTCTGGGGGGAGGTTTACTAATATGTGTTTTTATTTTGGTTTTTATTTAAAATTATTTTCAAATTATTTTTCACATAAGTACTAAAATAGGGACATTGATATTGATTTATACTTGATTATTTAACCACTCTCTAGCACAATTCTAGATTACTAATTGCAGATAGTACTAAAGATGCTAAAGTGGATATACCTGTCACCTATACACACTTGCTAAGATTGTTTGAAGGAACCAAAGCTGACCTGCAACACTAATACTGACTTTATTTGCTTGTCTTGGGGCTTGGTAATCACTAGATCTGAATCCTCTTACAAGTCTGGAAGGTAAAAAGTCTGTGTGTTTCTGGTTCTCTTCCTTCTCTCTCTTCGGCATTTCAAAGATCTAAGTTTATGTTATAAAAGATTGAAATGATTTCTTGAGAGGCAGAGGGATATGTAAATTACCTGCGACCCCATTATTCTAAATCCCAGGGATGATCACACATTGTGGAAACGGGATAGGTAAATTACTTGAGACGCCATCATTCGCTACACTTTGTCAAAATTTATGAGTTACAATTGCAATGTCAATGAGATAGAATAGATGACCTGTGTTGGCATCAAAACCTATTGAAATTGAAACTAATAAGAAATCCAGAGAAGAGAGATGAGGGGAGAAAGGGATCAGAGAAGACTACATGTGTGCTCAGATACTTGTTTGAGTTAAATCCATGTGTCCTTTGATCGATACTCCCAAGGTAAAGCCTGCACTTTTATTTTATGTTAAGAAATGAGGTTAGTAGAGGGAATGTCAGATAAGATTTGCTAAGTTGTGGACTAGATGAATTTGGTTGCTAAGCTAGGATAATGCATAATGAACTTCTGTGATTAGGATGTTTAGATATGAATTGCGAATCCATTGAGTGATGACTTCAATGTTTTGAGTCTCTGAGTCCCTACTATTTTCAAACCTTTTCCAAAGACTACTGAGTTTTTGCTTGAGGACAAGCAAATGAGTAAGTCTGGGGGAGTTGATATACCATGGATTTCACCCATTTTCTACCATGGTATAATGATATTTTTATTATATAACTAATGTGTTTTCTAGCCTGTTAGGTATGTTATTAGGTTCAGGAATGTTTCGTGATAAAGTGATGCTTTTGGATCATTTTGGAGCACAAGAGATAATACACCCTAGTTGACCATTCAAGACCAAGTCGGAAGTCAACATTCGGAGAAGAATCGATCAATACTCATCCAGAGTTGTTGATCGATGTAGCTGTGAAGATCCGCTTAATTGAAGATTATAATCGATCGATACACATCAAGTGTTGTCGTTCGATAGCGAGGACGAAATGGTTTAGTCGACTACTTCACCAAGACTTCACCAAGACTTCACCAAATTACGAGATTTCCCCTGACGAGTTTTTAACCTAATGGAAATGCTTAAATACCCTGCCTAAGTGTTTTTGACGGCAAACGAAGCTTCAAAGCCAAAAAGCAAGCAAGCAGAGAGTGTGAGAGAAAGGTAGAGTTTTATTTGTTTTGAGAGATTGGAGAGAGATCATTGAGAGATTTGTGATTGAACTCCATTTGTTTTATATTCTCTATCTAATGCAATTTATTTACCTATTCTGTGTTATGAATTGCTTAGTTATGTCTGAGTAGTCTACTTGTTAGATCTAGGGTTTAAATAGGTTTGTGGGATTAGCCCAAACTATATTTGCTAAGTTGTGATAATCATCAAATGGATTGCACCCTATGCTTGGGCTAGAGTAGCTAACTAGAGCATAGATCACTAGGATCTTTATATCTTGAATTATCTATTTGAGCTAGTTTGTCTCCTGTTAAGAAGAACGAGAGCCCTCCTTAAGACCTAGTGTTCATTATCTGCTCGCGCCTAGGCATTTCTAAAAGCCGTTGATCGATATCCCAACGGGACAATCGATCAGCGCTGCTAAAGGTGTATCGCTCGATATCTCTAAAGGATATAGATCGACTCTTTTTCTGGTCAACAGACGATAGTTAAGATCAGAGATCTAGTTATTTAACCAGTGAGACATCACTGATTGTTAAGCGGCTTAGTTCTTTAATATCATGCAAGCAACTTATTAGGCATTTATAGATATTATAATCTCCATTCCTCCCTAAAAGCCCTAAGTCTAGCACTCTTCATTATCATTTAAACAACCATATGTTGTTAATTAGAGCAACTACCTTGCTCATTTTAGGATTGTCATTTACATTTCATCATAAAAACCAACTTCATCTAGGATTGATTAATTGATTAGATTTAATTGGTTCCCTAGCTCCTCGTGATTCGATCCCTAAGTACTACAGCTGAACCTCTTATTTGAGAGAATAAGGCACTCATTAGGGTAATTTGAGCCGTATCACTTTGAATCTTGGCCGTTTTCGCGGCTTTTATGAATATGAAGTAGATTTCTCGAAAATTTCGTTTTATGATTTGATTTATACTTTCGTCAAGTGTAGAGGGTAGAATGCGAGTAGTCACTTTGTATTCTAACGCTTATTTTGTTGCTTGGTCCGTATGCTACTTTTTAGTGAGCGTTTTATGTGTAAGCGATAAGAGACATGTTTTAGATCTCGTATCGGGTATTGATACTATGTCTGTGAGATGTTAAGTACCAGCAAGGCTGGGTTTAGGGCAAGACCTAGGTTTACTCTCAACTTTAAGGCTGTGCGATGACTAATCGGCTTTCGTTTTGCCTGTTAGTGATTTCTTTCTGATTCTTACTGATTAAAGACTGCGACTTGGCGCCGGCTTATGTGACTTGTGTAGTAAGAATCGAGCTATCTCCAAAGGAGTGCTAGACCAAAATTTGGATTTCTTGTATAGCGCGCTATGGTATCCTTGTCGGATGTAAGAGGATTTTTAAAAATATCTGACTACGAATTTGTTTACGTGAACTGTTTTTATGTTTACCCATCGAGGCCAATCGACGGGTTTGTTTTTTTTTAAAGTCGCAGACGGACTGGTTTGACGGATGACACGATCTCGATATCTTCAGGGAAATTGCGACGTCTCGCGTTCCTTGCATATATGATTTTCGTTCTCCGAAGTGTTTATGAGTTAAGCATCGAAAGATCGAGAAAAAGAATTTTATTAAAAAAGTTTCGAAAATATCGAATACATGTGCGGGTATTTTGACCTTTTGTTGGAGTATAAGAGTATACGTACCCACTCTCCCCCCCCATTTTGGTGAGGGGGATAGCTGAACTCGCCGGGTTTCGACGGGCTGCCTACGTACCTCTTTCAAAGATCAAGCCATCTCGTAGTTCTGTTTGTTGCTGTGGGTGTGTCTACTCCTCGAGTGCTGACGTTTAGACCGTACTAGCTGGGTCAGTGGTCTTTTCAGGAGTTGAGTTGTCCGCTTCTATGGCGATGGACTCGGGGACTTTGTCGTTGTCTTGAGTCGTTGCCAAGTCAGACGATCCTAGATCATCCTTTCCCGAGTTCTCGGGAATGTCTAGCGATTTTTTCGCTCTTTTCGGGTTAGCCGAGGGAGCTTTCCGATTCTTTCGCAGTTTGTGCTCGGCTAGAAAGCAAAGTCTCGACTGTTTTTGGCTTCCCCAGATTACTGCGGTTCCAGTTGGAGTCGGGAATTTGATGCCGAAATGATATGTGGATGGTACTGCCTTCATGGCGTTTATCCAGGGGGTTCCCATGATCATGTTGTAGATGGCTGGGTTGTCGACTACTGCAAAGTCCACGATTTTTGTGACTTCCTTAGCCATGACCGGGAGCTTAATCGTCCCAAGGGTCATAGAGGTGATGCCAGAGAATCCGGTCAGGGGTCTCGGTTCTAGGATGACTTCTCCGAGCGGGGTTTTCATCCTTTGGAGGGTGTCGCGGAACATAATGTTGACCGTACTTCCTGTATCGACGAGGATACGGCCGACCTCGAGATCCTGGATCATCAAATCGATGACTAGAGGGTCGCAGTGAGTTTGTCACGTGGCTCGATAGGAGAAGACACGAAATTGATGCTTGTTGTCCAACAAGTAGCAGTTTCTGTACCAACTGAGTCACATACCACCAAAGTCAAGCTAAATGACTATAACAAAGCGCTGAGTGGGAGGCAACCCACTATTAGATTTTATTTTATTTTAAAGTTTTTGTTACATTTTTACTTTTATTTTTCGCATTGGTTTTTGCAGATTTTTAAGATCCAAGTAGAATAATAATTCCGTCGACCGACACAATCAAGTCGCATCGCTCGACAATCGACGTATTTCTATATGTATCGATCGACGCCATCGCGGTCAGGTTTAGTCGTTCTATCTTGTTACATTAAGTACTTATGATTTATTTCTTCACTTCACACCGACTGTGTTACACTGGGACAGTGTAATTTAAGTCTGGGGGGGGGGAGGTTTACTAATATGTGTTTTTATTTTGGTTTTTGTTTAAAATTCTTTTCAAATTTTCACATAAGTACTAAAATGGGGACATTGATATTGATTTATACTTGATTATCTAACCACTCTCTAGCACCATTCTAGATTACTAATTGCAGATAGTACTAAAGATGCTAAAGTGGATCAACTTGTCACCTATACACACTTGCTAAGATTGTTTGAAGGAACCAAACTGACTTCCAACACTAATACTGACTTTATTTGCTTGTCTTGGGGCTTGGTAATCATTGGATTTGAATCATCTTACAAGTCTGGAAGGTAAAAAGTCTATGTGTTTCTGGTTCCCTTCCTTCTCTCTCTTCGGCATCTCAAAGATCTAAGTTTATGTTATAAAAGATTGAAATGATTTCTTGAGAGGCAGAGGGATAGGTAAATTACCTGCGACCCCATTATTCTAAATCTCAGGGATGATCACACATTGTGGAAACGAGGGATAGGTAAATTACCTGAGACCCCATTATTCGCTACTCTTTGTCAAATGTATGAGTTACAATTGCAATGTCAATGAGATAGTATAGATGACCTGTTTTGGCATCAAAACCTATTGCAACTGAAACTAATAAGAGATCCAGAGAAGAGAGATGAGGGGATAAAGGGATCAGAGAAGACTACCCGTGTGCTCAGATACTTGTTTGAGTTGAATCCATGTGTCCTTTGGTCGATACTCTCAAGGTAAAGCCTGCACTTTTATTTTATGTTAAGAAATGAGGTTAGTAGAGGGAATGTCAGATAAGATTTTCTAAGTTGTGGACTAGATGAATTTGGTTGCTAAGCTAGGATAATGCATAATGAACTTTTGTGATTAGGATGTTTAGATATGAATTGCGAATCCATAGAGTGATGACTTCAATGTTTTGAGTCTCTGAGTCCCTACTATTTTCAAACCTTTTCCAAAGACTACTGAGTTTTTGCTTGAGGACAAGCAAATGAGTAAGTCTGGGGGAGTTGATATACCATGGATTTCACCCATTTTCTACCATGTTATAATGATATTTTTATTATATAACTAATGTGTTTTCTAGCCTGTTAGGTGTGTTATCAGGTTCAGGAATGTTTCGTGATAAAGTGATGCTTTTGGATCATTTTGGAGCACAAGAGATAATACACACCGAGTTGACCATTCAAGACCAAGTCGGAAGTCAACATTCGGAGAAGAATCGATCAATACTCATCCAGAGTTGTCGATCGATGTAGCTGTGAAGATCCGCTTAATTGAAGATTATAATCGATCGATACACATCAAGTGTTGTCGTTCGATAGCGAGGACAAAATGGTTTAGCCGACTACTTCACCAAGACTTCACCAAATTACGAGATTTCCCCTGACGAGTTTTTAACCTAATGGAAATGCTTAAATACCCAGCCTAAGTGTTTTTTAACGGCAAGCGAAGCTTCAATGCCAAAAAGCAAGCAAGCAGAGAGTGTGAGAGAAAGGTAGAGTTTTATTTGTTTTCAGAGATTGGAGAGAGATCATTGAGAGATTTGTGATTGAACTCCATTTGTTTTCTATTCTCTATCTAATGCAATTTCTTTACCTATTCTGTGTTATGAATTGCTTAGTTATGTCTGAGTAGTCTACTTGTTAGATCTAGGGATTAAATAGGTTTGTGGGATTAGCCTCAAACTATATTTGCTAAGTTGTGATATTCATTAAATGGATTGCACCCTATGCTTGGGCTAGAGTAGCTAACTAGAGCATAGATCAATAGGATCTTTATATCTTGAATTATCTATTTGAGCTAGTTTGTCTCCTGTTAAGAAGAACGAGAGCCCTCCTTAAGACCTAGTGTTCATTATTGGCTCGCGCCTAGGCATTTCTAAAAGCCGTTGATCGATATCCCAACGGGACAATTGATCGGCGCTGCTAAAGGTGTATCACTCGATATCTCTAAAGGATATCGATCGACTCTTTTTCTGGTCAACAGACGACAGTTAAGATCAGAGATCTAGTTATTTAACCAGTGTGACATCACTGATTGTTAAGCGGCTGAGTTCTTTAATATCATGCAAGCAACTTATAAGGCATTTATTGATATTATAATCTCCATTCCTGACTAAAAGCCCTAAGTCTAGCACTCTTCATTATCATTTAAACAACCATTATGTTGTTAGTTTGAGCAACTACCTTGCTCATTTTAGGATTGTCATTTACATTTCATCATAAAAACCAACTTCATCTAGGATTGATTAAGTGATTAGATTTAATTGGTTCCCTAACTCCTCGTGATTCGATCCCTAAGTACTACAGCTGAACCTCTTATTTGAGAGAATAAGGCACTCATTAAGGTAATTTGAGCCGTATCACTTTGAATCTTGGCCGTTTTCGCCGCTTTTTTGAATATGAAGTAGATTTCTCGAAAATTTTGTTTTATGATTTGATTTATACTTTCGTCAAGTGTAGAGGGTAGAATGCGAGTAGTCACTTTGTATTCTAAAGCTTATTTTGTCGCTAGGTCCGTATGCTACTTTTTAGTGAGCGTTTTATGTGTAAGCGATAAAAGACATGTTTTAGATCTCGTATCGGGTATTGATACTATGTCTGTGAGATGTTAAGTACCAGCAAGGCTGGGTTTAGGGCAAGACCTAGGTTTACTCTCAACTTTAAGGCTGTGCGATGACTAATCGGCTTTCGTTTTGCCTGTTCGTGCATATCATTTTTTGCATTTAAAAAAAAAAATTATTTTTCTTGCATCATAGCTTTTAGAAAAGTCAGTCCAAAGCATTTTATAATTTGTTTTCTTAAATTCGGACACTTCCTTTAAAAAAAAAAAAAAAACTCTGAACTACTTGTGTGTGTTTCATCTCAGGTACCATGGAAGAAGAAGATAGCTCTTGGGAAGAAGAGCAATCCATGCTTGATGAAGAAAGTAGTTATGAAGATGACCAATGGTCCGATTGTTCCAGCACTGATTTTGAAGAAGATCCTTATGAAGGAGACCCTGAGCCAGTACCACCAGATCCTTACCTAGATGAAGACATTTCTACTGACTGGTCCAGACAAGAGGCTGACCTAGAAGAAGACTATGGAAGTGATTCATGGCAGGAAGAAGCTGGAGATGAAAACAGTCTAGAGAAGTCAGAAAAATTAGAACATGAGGCTGATGAAGATACTCAGTTCCAACTGGACGCCAAAGAAGACTCATGGGAGGATCAAACCCAACCTGACACTGACCAGGAAACCAGGCCATGGTGTGAAGACACCAAATCTCATATCAGTTTAGGAGAAACTGATGATGAAGAAGAAGAAACTTTGGATCAAGAGGCTGAACCAGAAGATGCCTTTGGTGATAACTCAGAGTGTGAGGAGTTAAACCAGTTACCAGACTCTGTACAAGACATGGAAGAAATATCATGGTATGAAGAACCATTCTCTGGTCATGAGGAGAGACCAACACTTCCTATGCAGCCTAACCGAAATTTTGGTTCATGGTATGAGGAAACTGATTCTCAAATCAGTGATGAAGAAACCAGGCAACCCAGTCATGAGACTGATACCCTTGGAGATGACCTAGGCGTGCCTGAAGAGGAAGAAGTTGAAAGTGAGGCCGGAAGAAATGTTACTGATCTTGAAGCACACTCCATGTACTTTTCCGGTTATGGTCAAAGAGAAGAAGCTTACCTGAAGTGGGAGGACGCCATGGAAACCTTGTTCCAGAGCCAGCACGTTCCAGAAGAAGAGAAGCTGTCATATGCCACTAAGACCCTCACTGGACCTGCTCTAAGATGGTGGGAAAGAGAACAGCATGCTCAATGGTATTACAATGACCCGGATCATACTTAGGAGAGTTTCAAACTAGAGATTCATGAGGAGTTTGTGAAACAAAATCCAGATCAATCCTCTATGTGTGATGCCCACGAAATCTATGCTTACTGCACCTCTACAATCTTTAAGCCTGAAAGCAAGCAAGCTAATCAGCATCACAGCCCCCAAAAGATAGAACCAGCTGTAAAGAAGAAAACTGTCAAAAAGCAAGAGGGCTCACAGCTAAGTTCACTCCAGTTGATAAAGGCACCAGAAACATTTCCATCCTCAAAAGGAACTTTACAACCAGGGAAAAAGAAGGCTGAAGTAGTTCTTGAGAAA
The DNA here is from genome assembly GCF_000801105.2 of Raphanus sativus. Taxonomy (NCBI): domain Eukaryota; kingdom Viridiplantae; phylum Streptophyta; class Magnoliopsida; order Brassicales; family Brassicaceae; genus Raphanus; species Raphanus sativus. The sequence goes on along the minus strand of NC_079517.1, from coordinate 23,435,728 downwards.
AGAAAGCCCCAAGCTAAAGATGAAGCTATGGCAAAAGATTTGCAAAAGCCACCAGCATCATCAAATCAAAGTAAGTCCTCTAATTCTAAAAATATTAAAATTCAGACATGTTATAGATGTCATAAGAGGGGCCACTTTGCTGTAAATTGTCCATCTAGAAAATTATTAGGATGCTTATCATTGGAGTTAAAACCAGAGCAAAGTAAAACAAGTGATAGTATTGTTCCTTTAGAACTTTCAAATTCTGGATTTATGCACTTGTCTTTGCCAAAGAGTTTTGATCCAGGTATAAAGCAAGAAGATGGACAACCTAACAGTTCTGAGAGGTTGAAAGAAAGCCAAGGACAGCACCTGACTTGTCCACAAAACGCTGAAGAAGTTGCAAGAACCATCCAAAGCACACATGCTGCCAAAGAGCAAATCATTCTTCAACTATCTGAAACTATTTGGGTAAATCTGAATTTAAATTTTTATTTTTATAATTTTATAAACCCAGATATAATGCACTTGTTTCCTGGCAAAAGTTTTGAATTTATTTCAGGAACAGAAGTCACTAATCACATGGATGATCAACACAAGGAGATTTCAAGGTGTTTAGATGCCAAAGTAAAACAAGAAGTTACCACCAGCAACTTCTTGATTCCAGACGACCCTCCAGGTCCTGCACCATCCACCAGAAGGCCAGATCACAGCAGAGGAGTATTCTTGTCGTTCCTACTCAAAGGAGAGCCACCAGATGTGCCATCAAAGATCAAACCGATCAAATATCAAGGTAAGGCCCTAGAATCTCAAAAGAGGATGAAACCTGACTTGCTCTACCTTGGTGCAACAGGTTATCCAGTTTTGAGGTCGAAACTTTTTCAAGGGAGAGGGTATGATGCGGCCATCAAATCAGTGGTCGAACCAGAGTTCAACCAAGCTACCCAAACCGACCACCTTGGAGCCACCAGCGATAGAGGTTCAGTAAAAGAAGGCTATCTCGACCATCCGAAGGAGTTTACTCATCAAACCAATTTTACAAGAAGGCCAACTCATCAAGGAATCCCTGAGACTTGGAATTTCAAGAAAAGCTTCACGGATCAAGAAGTTATGGATTTTACAAGTCAGCCCATCTTCTCAGCATCCAATTGGACAGATCAGCCATATTTCGGTCCATACAAGTCTAACCATGAAGAGGTCTCGACTGAAGCCTTTTATTATACTAAGGAGAGCCTTTTAAGAGTCCAGATCAAGAAGAACCAAGACCAAAATCCAATCCAACCAGAAGATATACTTGGTTTACTCAAATTCTCAAAATCAGCCAAACCGACATCAATTTTGGAAAGCTCTCAACCAATTAATTTTGGTCCGACCCAAACCTATTTGTGGAAACCAGGAGATACTATAAGCCAACCAGAAGACATCCAAGACTCTATTCCATGCACCAGCAGCCAGAGGATCAGGCGGATTCTCATGCCATCAGACTTACCATATTTGGAGCAAACCGACATTAATGTCCAACAGCTCTTTTCCCATCCATTTCTGGACGTGATCAGCTCCTTACAAGCAGTAAAGAAGATTCCCAGGAAGCTCAGTTATCCATTGAAACCGTCCAGGTTCAAGATTATTCAAGCTCCCCATTTGCAAATCCCCGCAATCACTCCAACGGCTAGTTTCCGATATTTCTTGTCTTTGAAGATTTGTTTCCTTTCTTTTACTTGATGAACGTTTTGTTTAGTTCTTTCTGAGCATTATATAAGCTCTCTTAGTCCTTCATTTGTAGTCACCCTCGATCTTAAGAATTTATAAAAGTTTGTTTCGTTTTTATCAAAGTTTGTCTTTGAATAAACCAATTGTCTTTAGGATTCAAAGTGTGATTCTTTGTTGTCCTATTGATTCGTGGTCCATAGGTTCTTTGTGTGATTCAGGAGCCTTGAAGATCATAGATTGAGAGAGTCAATCAAACCCAAGGATTGAGAGAGTCAATCACAACTATCCAGCATCATCTATCCATCATCATCTATCCATCATCCATCATCAAACATCTATTCATCCATCATCCCATCTCTTTATCTTTTAGTTTCTGTTCTTATTTTTATTACTCATAAACTCATTGTTTTTCCCCTTTGTTTTCAGGATAGATTGGACTTAAGAAGGACAGCAAGTCGGCATCTTCATTATTTTCCCATCTGATCTCCATCTTAACCGATAAGATCGACCCATCGACCATCTAACCCATCGACCAGCTTCCCAGCCTGTAACACCTAGTTCACCCACGATCAATTCTTCGACCATCTCATGCTTCAAAACTTCTCAATCAATCTTTATCTCCCGCAGCTCGACCACCAAGTTGATGCTCGACCAATCTTCTATTTTCTCTGAACCATGTTGAGTTTGAAATACCACCACTGTAACACCCCCGAACCGTCCTAGACATAGGTCGAACCACCAGCCAACAATCAAACAAGAACATGACCGACGGAGCGACCAACACCAAGGATTGGAGATGAAAGGCCAACCGGCCAGCCAACAATCAAACAAGAACATGACTGACCGTCCAACCCAACACCATGGTCCGAAAGTGCTATATGACGGGTTAGGAACAATCCGGGCAGAGTCACAAATTTTACTCCGCAACTTAGACCAGCTCATCCACTAACTCGTCCCGCCAACTCTAGACATAAGGCTTTGCAACACGTATCAAGAGTTACCGTTTTCCGTTAGATCGAGGCCTAAGGCTTTTCAACCCGTACCACGACATAAAGTTGTGTTATACCGGACTAGTCAATTATCAGAGAACCATTGTAACGAATATAAAACATTACTTTTATTAAATATAGTAAAAGATTTGTTACAAGTAAAATATTACATGTGGATCCAGGCCTAGTGCCAACATCGAGTCAAAATACTTAAACTAATACCGTTTTATGAAAGGAAAGGCAAAAGTATTTCCGGTGCTACTAACGTCCAGCTTCCACGCTATCCGGTCTCCCACTAAGGTTTCCTGAAACTGAAGGTGAGTTTAATGAGTAACCTAATGTTACTCAGTGAGCCAAAGCCCCAACTAACAAATACAACCCCTCGCCATCCCAACCCCAAACAATCTAAGACGAGGAGTTCACCTAATAACGATAAATAATAAATAAACATCACTCGAGACTTCCCCCGTGGAAACCCGAGTGAATCAACAAGAACAACAAACATAAATAAGATAAGCAGCGGAATATAATCCACTGTTAGCATAACAATAAATATATGCCTCACTATGGCTATACTTAATAATGCCTCACTATGGCTATACTTAATATCACAACCGTACTTCTCACTTTCTCAACCACGGAACACCTAACTCACAGCCACAAAGGCACGCGAGCTAGAACATCCAATGAAACTGACATGTAACCCCGATAAGGTGTCACACGACGAAGCATGCTTTCTAGCAACCTCTCCGTACAGAGCATGCTTTATGCAACCTCTCTGCCCAGCCGCGTAGGTACATACTCTAGCAACTTTCCTTGCCGCAAACCAACATGTGATACCCACAAAGGATACCACATGACGGAGCATGCTTTCTAGCAACCTCCCCGTATAGAGCATGCTTTATGCAACCTCTCTGCCAAGCCGCGTGGGGACATGCTTACGTAACTTTCCTTGCCGCGTAGCATTGCTGATCAGGCAAGCTATCAACACAACTCAACATCATACCAATAGTACCAGGATTCCAGCCTATATGGCTTAGGACCCTTGGTACGAGGCTAATAGGGAATTCAGCCTATATGGCCTAGATCCTCTACTAACTCAATCATAATAATATGTACTCGGAATTGGCCTATATGACCTAAATTCCAAAGTACTAACAACATCATCTCAATCCCTGCAAAACACTCAACACAACCAAGCAAGCAAGCAATCTAACAACCTAACGATCAATCAATTCCAGATCCTAACTATCCACAACCTAGCGATATCATCTAAGCGCATTTGCTAACTAACCAAGCAACCTAACGATTAGCATGCCACTACAATTCTCAAGCAACACCTAAGCATGCTATCAACTCAAATAACCTAACCATTACTACTAACTAAACAAACCGTTACTCAGTTTAGACATGGCCACCTGCCATGATCCAACTTCCAAATAACGGGAACCTGCATAAAAACATCTTAACAAACAATTGCTATGACTCACAGTTTTCGGTTTGTTGTGGCTTTGACCCCTTGCCCGAATGCTCGACCAAAACCCTTTCTTGAACTCCACAAGTAGCCTTCTGTCTGAACTGATCTTGAACTGATCTGATCTTCACTTGAGCAGAGCTTCTGTAGATGCTGACTCAAAACTCGCAGAGTAACTGCTCTCGGAAACCCTAAAAAACTGGCGAAAAAGACTCAAAAATGATCAAACTCGAACTTTCTCTCTCTAGCTTTCTCTCTCACGTTTTCTCTGAGTTTCAGGTGTGCAGGATGGTTTGAAATGAGCTGGGGTCGTCAGGTATTTATAGTAGACAGCAACCAATCAGATCGAAGACGTGTGGCGCCCTGTGTGTCGCTTCGCATGGCTCCGGACGCATGTGTCGCGGCACCTCGTGCTCCACATGTCTGATGGCATGACCAGGATGTCATGCAAGGTGACACCACGCCCTCCAGATTTCTGATCCACGTCCTGACCTCATCCAGATTGACACTCAGCGCTCACATGCCGCTCATCATGCTCCGATCGCAGATTTCGCGGCACCTCGTGCTTCTGGGTGTCACTCAGCATGCTGTGCTCTCCTGGGCTTCAACACCTCGTGCTTCCCTTGCCACATACCCCTCCAGGAAGTTGACACCATGTCCTTATCTCTTAGATGAAGCCACCTCGAGCTATCCGGTCCATTTGACCGATATCGACCTTTTCGGTGAATTTTCAACCCG